>NC_053024.1:326311050-326535316 GCF_003073215.2 Triticum urartu
GGCGAGAGGCCGAGCCTTCCACCCTTTACCAAGTATATAGATGCATTAAGATAACAAGGCAATATAATGATATCCCAACAAGTAAAATAATGTTCCAACAAGGAACGGTCTCCAATCTTCACCTGCAACTAGCAACGCTATAAGAGGGGCTGAGCAAAGTGGTAACATAGTCAATCAACGGTTTGCTAGGACATGGTGGGTTAGAGGTTTGACATGGCAATTTGGGAGGCATGATAAGCAAATGGTAGGCATCGTAGCATAGGCATAGAAAAAGAGCGAGCATCTAGCAAAGCAAAGATAGTAGTGATTTCGAGGGTACGATCATCTTGCCTGCAAAGTTGTCAGAGTTGACTGGATCCTCGAAAGCAAACTCAACGGGCTCCTCGTTAGCAAACTTGTCTCCCGGCTCTACCCAAAAAAGACAAACAAGCAACAAGGACACAATCAACCACGTGCAAAGCTCAAACAATATGATGCAAAGATGGTATGCTATGCGGGATGCGATATGTGATGCATATGCAAGATTTGACAAGGAATGAATGATCCTGGCCTCAACTTGGAAATCCAAGTGTGCCACTGGAAAGGTGGGATGAAATCGCTTGAAAACGATATAAAAATCACCGGAATCGGAGTTACGGTTTGGAAAAGGCAAGCGATTCAAATATGACACCGTTCTGCGATATACAGCAAGTAGCCATCTAAATGCAACAAGGTGAACATGCTACAGCACCCAAACATGGCAACAAAATACATGGCAGGGATCCATTCATGATGCTTAACAAAAGATGAACACTGAGCTACGACCAATTCATCCATTAACAGGTTCAAACAAGCATGGCAAAAATGCATTTGACAAACAGATTTCAGACTTAGTGAAATTAACACTTGTCTGGAATTTCAGATAAGGTAGCACACTTTGGAGCATGAAAACTATATGCTACAGGACCTGAACATGACAAAGTAAAGCCTGGCATGGAGATACTCAAAGAGCTTACAAAAGTACCTTAGTGACCATGAGCCAAAAGGGATCAGAAAATACATTTGCAAGCATGTGAACATGGCAAAAACATAATCAGTTCTCAGACTTGGTGAAAAACTGGAGCATGCAAATCAGATATCAAGTAGGCATGTTTACGAGCTCGATGCACTCACTACAGAGCAAGTCATGACAATCTAAGCATACACCCATCAAGAATACACATTATACAAGCTAGACATGGCAAGAACAATAACATAGCATGCAAGGATCAACTACAACATCCTCGGCAAAATCGCTAACAAGTAGACAATCTGCCCAGATTCACGAAATAGCAAAAGTAGAGCTCGATTGACTCAAGCTAGGGTGCTCCATAATTGCAAACAAAGACATGTATGGATAGAGCGCTACAAGATTAGCAAAACATCCTTACTGATCATCCTCAAAAGAGGCATGGATCACTAGGAAACAACATGAACATATGGCATAATGAGATAAACAGTCCAAGGACTTAGTGGAATTGCTAAGCCCCTGAAATCAGCATTAACGAATGTACCACTTTGCAAGGTTGTGCTAGTCACCACACACATCACAAAAATACATGGGTTACACCTCTGAATAGATGGCAAAACATATAACAAAACACATGTAGAGCTCAGGGGCATATCATGCACACAATAATCATGGCAAAAATGACAAATATCTAATTGGAGCAGCAGATCTAACAATTATCTCAAATAGCACTCTTCCAACAGCATTTCGGGCATCAATATGAACTCAAATGAAAATGATGCAATGAGATGAAATGATGTGCTCTCTGAGACGAACATTTTGATATGCTATATGCCCAAAACGGAGCTACGGATGCACAGTTACGATGCGATGAACAAGGGCAAAATATTAGGGTTTCGGGCAAAAGGTCAACCCTGAGATCTGGATCTAGATCCAGCCGGCACGGATCCCGAGGATCATCGGAGTTCCTGTTCGCCGGAGTGGACGAGCTCGCCAGAGATGTCGGGGCGGCCGGATCCGGGCAGTGAGGAGGCGACCCGCCGGACGGAGCTCGCCGGAGCGGGCTCGGCGACCGGGGCGGCGGGGCGAAGTCCGGAGCAAGGGGCCGGTGGCGTGAGCTTGCGGCGGCGCAGCGGCGACCCGCGGCGCCGGCCGGCGAGTGCGGCGGCGAGGCGGCGCCGGGAGGGAGGAGGAAAGCCCCGGGCGGCGGCGGGAGCAACCCGGGCCGGGAGGGCCGCGCACGGGCTCTCCGGGCCGGCGCGGTTGGTGGAGGCGGCGTCGACACGTGGCAGCCCGTGGGTGGTCGCGGCGGACGTGTCCGGCGGCCGGCGGACGTGTCCGGCCACGCAGAGAGGGTAGATCTAGGGTTTCGGGCGAGGGGATCCGCGAATTTTGAGGAGGGGGTCTATATATAGGCATAGGAGCAGCTAGGAGAGTCCAAATGAGGTGCGGTTTTCGGCCACGCGATCATGATCGAACGCTCTAGATGATGGAGAGGGTTTTGGTGGGTTTTGGGACAACTTGGAGGGGTGTTGGGCTGCAACACACACGAGGCCTTTTCGGTCCCTCGATTAACCGTTGGAGCATCAAACGAAGTCCAAATGGTACGAAACTTGACAGGCGGTCTACCGGTAGTAAACCAAGGCCGCTTGGCAAGTATCGTCCCAATCCGGAAATGTTTAATCCCCACACAGGAAAGAAAAGGTAGAAATGACCACCAGAGGAGAACGGAGCGCCGGAATGCAAAACGGACAACGGGGAAAATGCTCGAATGCATGAGATGAACACGTATGCAAATGCAATGCACATGATGACATGATATGAGATGCATGACAAAGAAAACAACACACGGAGACAAAAACCCGAACCCGAGAAAATAAAATAACTTAACGCCGGAAACGGCAAGAGTTGGATTACATATTAGGAAAATCATATCCAGGGTGTTACAACACTCCACCACTATGAAAGGATCTCGTCTCGAGATCTAGGACTGAAAGAACGCCGGGTACTCAGAACGGAGGTGATCCTCGCGTTCCCAGGTGGCTTCACGGTCGGAATGGTGTGACCACTTGACTTTGAGGAATTTGATTGACTTGTTGCGAGTTTTGCGTTCAGTCTCTTCAAGAATAGCAACAGGGTGCTCACGATAAGAGAGATATTCTTGGAGCTCAATGTCCTCGAAGTTGACGGTGCGGTCAGGAGTCTTGAAGCACTTTTGAAGCTGAGAGACATGGAACACGTCATGAACATTTGCAAAGTTTGAAGGAAGCTCGAGTTGATAGGCAAGATCGCCTCTCTTGCTGACGATCTTGAAAGGTCCCACGTATCTAGGGGCAAGCTTCCCTTTGATACCAAAGCGGCGAGTACCTTTCATAGGAGAGATGCGGAGGTAAACATGATCTCCGATCTTGAAAGCCAAATCACGGTGCTTACTATCATAGTAGCTCTTCTGGCATGATTGGGCTGCTTTGAGGTTATCTCGAATGACTTTGCACATTTCCTCTGCCTCTGTGATTAAGTCATTACCCAAAAGCTGACGTTCACCGGTTTCAGACCAGTTGAGAGGGGTACGGCACTTCCTGCCATACAGAATTTCGAATGGGGCCTTGCCCGAACTTGCTTGAAAACTGTTGTTGTAGGAGAATTCAGCATATGGAAGACAATCCTCCCACTTCATGCCGAAGGAGATCACACAAGCCCTGAGCATATCTTCAAGAATCTGGTTGACACGCTCGACTTGGCCGCTAGTTTGAGGATGGAAAGCTGTGCTAAAGCGGATGTTGGTGCCCATGGCCTTCTGAAAAGAATCCCAAAACATGGAGGTAAAGATGCTGCCACGGTCTGAAGAGATCACTTGTGGAATACCGTGCAGAGAGACAATTCGAGAGGTATAGAGTTCCGCCAATTGAGCTGTAGTGATTGACTCTTTGATAGGCAGAAAGTGAGCCACTTTGGTGAGTTTGTCGATGACAACGAATATAGCATCATTGCCGCGTTTGGACTTTGGAAACCCAGTAACGAAGTCCATCTCAATGTGGTCAAACTTCCATTCTGGAATGGTAAGAGGTTGGACGAGACCCGCTGGCCTTTGGTGTTCTTCCTTCACTCTTCTGCAGACATCACATTCGTTCACGAACTGAGCAATCTCGCGCTTCATTCGAGTCCACCAATAAGCCTGCTTGAGGTCCTGATACATCTTCGTGCTCCCAGGGTGGATGGAGAGGAGAGAATTGTGAGCCTCGTTCATGATCACTTTACGAAGGTCACCTTTTGCACAACAATACGATCCTCGAAGAAGAGAGTATCCTTGTCATCAAGGCGGTAGCACTTGTACTTGGGTTGACCCTTGGCAATCCCAATCTTCACCTTCTTCACCATAGCATCAAGAAGCTGGGCTTGGCGAATCTGGTCTTCCAAGGTAGGAGAGACTTGAAGGTTGGCGAGGAAACCTTGAGGAACAACTTGCAGATTAAGTTTGCGGAAAGCTTCACAAAGCTCGGGTTGATAAGGCTTGAGAATCAGACTATTGCAGTAAGCCTTCCTGCTCAATGCGTCAGCAATCACATTGGCCTTGCCTGGAGTATACTCGATACTCAGATTATACTCTTGAATCATTTCGACCCATCGAGTTTACCTGAGGTTGAGATTAGGCTGAGTGAAGATGTACTTGAGACTCTTGTGGTCAGTGAAAATGTCCACTTTTCTTCCCAATAAGAGATGTCTCCAAGTCAAAAGAGCATGCACAACTGCCGCCAACTCGAGGTCATGAGTGGGGTAGTTCTTCTCATTGGGCTTCAACTGGCGAGAGGTATAAGCCACAACTTGCTTCTCTTGCATCAACACTGTGCCAAGACCTTGGAGAGAGGCATCACAAAAGACCTCGTACGGTTTGGATTCATCAGGCGGAGTCAGAACTGGAGCGGTGACCAATTTCTCTTTCAAAGTGTTGAAAGCGATGTCACATTCCGGAGACCAAACGTACTTGACGTGCTTCTGGAGAAGATTTGAGAGAGGCTTCGCGATCTTAGAAAAGTTTTCAACGAATCTTCGACAGTTGCTTGCGAGACCGAGGAAGCTACGGAGTTGCTTCACATTTTGAGGTGGTTCCCAATTCACAATTGCAGACACCGTCGGTCCGTTCCATCCTTCTTCTTCACAAAAAGAACTCCACAACCCCACGGAGAAGAACTAGGTCGGATGAGACCCATTCGCTCTTGAATATCGAGTTGCTTCTTCAGCTCCTTCAACTCTTCAGGTCCGAGCTTGTAAGGACGCTTGCACACGGTTCCGTGCCAGGCTCAAGATCAATGACGAATTCAACTGGCCGGTGCGGAGGCATTCCTGGAAGCTCTTCTGGAAAGACGTCTTGATATTCGCAAACAACTGGAATTTGCGAGATGGCATCCAGTTCACCCTTCTCATTGAGAGAAAACAGATTGGTATCATCACGAGCGGCAAAGACAATTACATCCTCAGACGAATGAGTCAATTGAATCTGCCTGGCTGCACAATCAAGATGCCTTGTGCTTAGAAAGCCAATCCATTCCGAGAATAAGATCAATATCCGAGTCCAAGAACCGTTGGAGAAGCCAGAAACTTGTAGTCACCCAAGGTGATAGTAACATCCGGAACGATGGAGTTAGCATGCATGCGCTTACCGGGAGAGACAACTGCTAACGGACTAGGCAAAACTTGCGAAAGTCAATTCATGCCTAGATGTAAACGGTCTTGAGATGAAACAATGCGATGCACCAGTGTCAAAAAGAACTTTAGCTGGAATATCATTAACAGGAAGGTTACCCATGATGACATCTGACGAGTCTCTGCCTGAGCTGCATTCACCATGTTGACCTTGGCGTACTTGGGGTTATGCTTGACCACAACTGTACTTGCCGATCTCACAGGAGGAGGAGGAGGGAGACGCCTCTGGTTGAAGCATTTGTTGGCATAGTGACCCTTCTGTTGGCACTTGTTGCACGTGACCTCTGAAAGCGGACGGTGATACGGAGCACTCGATCTTGGAGCTTGAGACGAAGTCTTGTTCTGAAAGCCGGGGTTGGGGGGGGGGGGAAGATCCACTGCCACCTTTGCTCTTCTGACTACGGCTGACGGAACGGAGGAGGAGGAAGCCAATACTTCTGCTTGCTTAGCCACTTGGAGTAGAGGAAGAAGGAGTAGCATCTCTGACTCGCTTCTTGGGAAGCATCACACCTCAGTTGAGCAGCCTCTTGCTTCAATGCCATGTTGTAGAACTCATCGTACCTCCTGGGCTCAAAGAGAACAAGAGCTAGCTGGATTTCTTCTCTGAGACCACCCCTGAACTGGTATATCATGCTCTTCTCGTCAGGGACGTCCTGCTTAGCAAAGCGGGCGAGCTTCTGAAACAACTTGTTGTAGTCATAGACAGACAAAGAGCCTTGCTTCAGGTTGCGGAATTCCTCACGCTTGCTTTCAACCACGCTCTGAGGAATATGATGAGCTTTGAAGTCTTGACGGAATTCATCCCAGGTAATCACACGGCCTCCTCTGGAATCTTGTACTGCTGACCATTCTGCAGCTTGGTCTTTGAGTTGGAAGGAAGCGAACTTGACAAAGTCCTCAGGCCTGACGTTACTGCACTCGAAATGCTTGCATAAGTCCACGAGCCAATCGTCAGCATCAGTTGCCTCAACACAATTGCTGAAGGTCTTTGGCCCGTTAGCAAGGAACTGGTTGAGTGTAGCAAAGTGATTCTGATTGTTGCCTTGGTTGCCTTGGTTCGCTTGATTGCGCTCTTGAAGAATTTGCATGATCAACTGCGTGTTTGCATTGGTTGCGGCCATCACAGCTTGCCATGCCTCCGGAGGAGGTGGAGGTGGTGGCGGATCAGGATTCGGAGTCGTGCGCGTTGGAGGAGCCATCCTGAAGAGGTTGACATCCATTAGCACATTGATAGACAAATATTGAAGCTGAATCCAACGGAATGAAAATTGCAACATATAGTCTTCACATCCGAACAAAATGAACGAATGCATTCCTCTTGAAATGGTCACATATCCATAAATTGAGAAGCCACTTAGAATTTAGGTAGAGAAATAAATCAACAAGGTACGGATCAAGAACGAATAATTGGGAAGAAATCCCAATCTCAAACCAATTTCCATGGAAGAAGAACTAGAGCTACTAGAATTCCCACCTATGAAACTCCTGAACCTTTCCGGTTATGCAATCAGGTGTTGGGGATACAGGGGAAGCATAATATCTCACCCAAATCTAGCAAATCCTACATCCAGCTGTATCCATCCTTCAACACATAACCAAGAAACCTTCGGAAACCATCTACCTCAACCTTCAAAAAGCATCCGTTATACAAGTTATGGCGATACTCCCGAACTCCCGCCCCAGTACTGGGTGGCGTCGAGGTTATCTCACCAACGAACTGCATAAAAGAGATTTTCGATGTCGGCGTACTAAACTCAGGTATTCCAGAATTGCAACGATAAAATTATGACGACAACACCTCAGAGCTCAACTCCCCGGGACACTTCAATAAAACCCCTGACAGGAGGCACCAAGACAATGTTCTCGTCACAAAACACCATCGGAACGATTCCAAGATACCCGCGTGATCCTAAATTTTTTTAGTGAAATTTGAGAAGAGAAGAGTCAAAACTCTACGTCAGGATGCCTTACCAGAGCGATGAGGGACTGGGAAGTAAAAAGAATTCCTAAACTCTCCGATATATAATTCCTAAATGACTCAAAACATTTTTCTAGACTCAACAACGGCTGCTAAAAACGATCAAGCAGTGGGGGCTCCTAAGGTCGGGGAAGGCTCTGATTACCAACTTGTAACGCCCTCGATGCGGCTATATCTCCTACGTGTCGAAGCACGACTTAGAGGCATAACCGCATTGAAAGCAATGTCGCAAGTAAGGCAATCTTCACAACATCCCATGTAAATAGATAATAAAAGGGAAGGTACATAGTTGGCTTACACTCGCCACGTCAAACAAAGTACATAAATAGCATTACATCATCCAATCACTCATGGCCCGACTACGGTGCCAAAATAAAAAGATCAACCCAACATGCGACACGGTCCCGATCGCCCCAACTGGGCACCACTACTGATCATCAGGGAAAGACACATAGTAACGGGCGAGTCCTCGTCGAACTCCCACTTGAGCTCAAGCGCGTCATCTGGAAGGAGTCATCAGGCCCTGCATCTGGTTTGGAAGTAATCTGTGAGCCACAGGGACTCAGCAATCTCGCACCCTCGCGATCAAGACTATTTAAGCTTATAGGTAAGGCAAGGTAATATGTGGAGCTGCAGCAAGCGACTAGCATATATGGTGGCTAACCTGTTCGCAAAAGAGAGCGAGAAGAGAAGGCAAGCACGAACGAATAACTAGAGAACAACCTGCGGCAAGCATTACTCCAACACCGTGTTCACTTCCCGGACTCCGCCGAGAAGAGACCATCACGGTAACTCACACAGTTGATTCATTTTAATTAAGTTAAGGTTCAAGTTATCTACAACCGGACATTAACAAATTCCCATCTGCCCATAACCGCGGGCACGGCTTTCGAAAGTTCAAATCCCTGCAGGGGAGTCCCAACTTAGCCCATGACAAGCTCTCACGGTCAACGAAGGAATATACCTTCTCCCGAGACATTCCGATCAGACTCGGTATCCCGGTTCTACAAGACACTTCGACAAGTTAAAACAAATCCAGCAACACCGCCCGAATGTGCCGACAAATCCCGATAGGAGCTGCACATATCTCTTTCAGGGCACACTCAGATTGTCCTAGGTACGGGTAGGCCAGCCCAGAGTTGCCCCTGGTGGCCACCGCAGCTGACAGGTGGACCAACACTCAGAGGAGCACTGGCCCGGGGGGGGGTTAAAATAAGATGACCCTCGGGCTCCGGAAACCCAAGGGAAAAGAGGCTAGGTGGCAAATGGTAAAACCAAGGTTGGGCATTGCTGGAAAAGCTTTATTCAAGGCGAACTATCAAGGGGTTCCCATTATCACCCAACCGCGTAAGGAACGCAAAATCCGGGAACATAACACCGATATGACGGAAACTAGGGCGGCAAGAGTGGAACAAAACACTAGGCGAGAGGCCGAGCCTTCCACCCTTTACCAAGTATATAGATGCATTAAGATAACAAGATAATATAATGATATCCCAACAAGTAAATAATGTTCCAACAAGGAACGGTCTCCAATCTTCACCTGCAACTAGCAACACTATAAGAGGGGCTGAGCAAAGCGGTAACATAGCCAATCAATGGTTTGCTAGGACATGGTGGGTTAGAGGTTTGACATGGCAATTTGGGAGGCCTGATAAGCAAGTGGTAGGCATCGTAGCATAGGCATAGCAAAAGAGCGAGCATCTAGCAAAGCAAAGATAGAAGAGATTTCGAGGGTATGATCATCTTGCCTGCAAAGTTGTCAGAGTTGACTGGATCCTCGAAAGCAAACTCAACGGGATCCTCGTTAGCGAACTCGTCTCCCGGCTCTACCCAAGCAAGACAAACAAGCAAAAAGGACACAATCAACCACGTGCAAAACTCAAACAACATGATGCAAACATGGTATGCTATGCGGGATGCGATATGTGGTGCATATGCAAGATTTGACAAGGGATGAATGAACCTGGCCTCAACTTGGAAATACAAGAGTGCCACTAGAAAGATGAGGTGATTTTGGTTGAAATCGATATAAAGAACACCAGAATCGGAGACACGGTTTGGAAATGGCAAGCAAAACAAATATGGCACCGATCTGCGATAAACAGCAAGTAGCCATCTAAATGCAACAAGACAAACATGGTACAACACTCAAAATGGCAACAAAATACACGGCAGGGATCCACTCATAATTCTTAACAAAAGATGAACACTGAGCTACGGTCAATTCATCCATTAACAGGTTCAAACAAGCATGGCAAAAGTGCAATTGGTAAACAGATTTCAGACTTAGTGAAATTAACACTAGTCTGGAATTTCAGATCAGGTAGCACACTTTGGAGCATGAAAACTATATGCTACAGGAACTTAACATGGCAAAGTAAGGCATGGCATGGACCTACTCAAAGAGCTTAACAAAAGTCCCTTAGTGACCTTGAGCCAAAAGGGATCAGAAAAATACAATTGCAAGCATGTGAACATGGCAAAACATAATCAGATCACAGACTTAGTGAAAACTGGAGCATGCAAATCAGATATCAAGTAGGCATGTTTACGAGCTCGATTGCACTTCAACTACAGAGCATGTCATGACAATATAGCATACAACCATCAAAGAATACACATTATACAAGCTAGACATGCAACGAACAATAACATAGCATGCACGGATCAACTACAACATCCTCGGCAAAATCGCTAACAAGTAGACAATCTTGCCCAGATTCACGAAATAGCAAAAGTAGAGCTCGATTGACTCAAGCTAGGGTGCTCCCATAATTGTGCAAACAAAGACATGGATGGATTAGAGCACTACAGATAAAAAACATCCTTACTGATCATCCTCAAAAGAGGCACGGATCACTTAGGGGAAACAACATGAACATATGGCATATTGATAAAAACAGATCAAGGACTATTATAAGTCCCTGAATCAGCATTAACGAATGCACCACTTTGCAAGCTTTGTGCTAGTACCACACACATCACAAAAATACATGGATGGCACCTCTGGAAAGATGACAAAGCATATAACAAAACACATGTAGAGCTCAGGGGCATATCATGCACACATTAATCATGGCAACAAATGAAAAATATCTAATTGGAGCAGCAAATCTGACAATTATCCCAAATAGCACTCTTCCAACAGCATTTCGGGCACGAAGATGAACTCAAATGAAAATGATGCAATGAGATGAAATGATGTGATCTCTGAGACGAACATTTTGATATGCTATATGCCCAAAACGGATACGGATGCAAAGTTACGGACGATGAACAATGCAAATTAATCTGCAGACTTAGGGAAAAAGAGAGAAGGGGGTCAACCCTAGGGTTTCCCAGATCCAGATCGGATCGCACGCAATCCGAGATGGCCGGGCTTGCCGGAGAGTCGCCGGACTTCGAGGGGGGAGGAAGCTCGTCCGGACTTGGGCCGGCCGGAGCCTCGCCGGATGACGAGGAGGACGAAGGCGGGGGTGGTGGCGTCCGTGGCGCCGGCAAGAGGCGGCGCGGCGCCCGAAGCGGCGGAGTGCGGCGGTACCGGCGCCTGCCGGCGGGGAGGCGCTCCGGTGGGGGAGCGGAGGCCGCGGTGGGCGGCGCGCGAAGGAGGAGAGAGGGCGCGGGCGGCCTCTTCGGCCGGTCGGCGACGGGAGGGCCCGCCTGGGCCCGGGCGGGCCGGCGGCGCGGGGGCGGCGATGTGGGGCGGGTGCCACGTGGCGGCGCGGGAGTGGTCCGGGCGGCGGCGGACGTGTCCGGCGGCCGGCGGACGTGTCCGGCGCGCGGGAGGGGTGGATCTAGGGTTAGGGGGAATGACCGGGATTTCGAAGGGGGGGTATATATAGGCATAGAGGGAGCTAGGAGTGTCCAAATGAGGTGCGGTTTTCGGCCACGCGATCGTGATCGAACGCTCTAGATGATGGAGAGGGTTTTGGTGGGTTTTGGGCCAAATTGGAGGGGTGTTGGGCTGCAACACACACGAGGCCTTTTTTCGGTCCCTCGGTTAACCGTTGGAGCATCAAACGAAGTCCAAATGGTACGAAACTTGACAGGCGGTCTACCGGTAGTAAACCAAGGCCGCTTGGCAAGTCTCGGTCCAATCCAGAAATGTTTAATCCCCACACACGAAAGAAAAGTTAGAAATGACCACCGGAGGAGAACGGAGCGCCGGAATGCAAAACGGACAACGGGGAAAATGCTCGAATGCATGAGATGAACACGTATGCAAATGCAATGCACATGATGACATGATATGAGATGCATGACAACGACAACAACACACGGAGACAAAAACCCGAACCCGAGAAAATAAAATAACTTAACGCCGAAAACGGCAAGAGTTGGATTACATATTAGGAAAATCATATCCGGGGTGTTACAAAGAGATCAAGACTATTTAAGCTTATGGGTAGGATAGAGTAATGAGGTGGAGCTGTAGCAACCACTAAGCATATATGGTGGCTAACATACGCAAATAAGAGCGAGAAGAGAAGCAAAGCAATGGTCGATAAGCTAGAAGTGATCAAGAAGTGATCCTGAAAACTACTTACGTTCAAGCTTAACACAAGACCGTGTTCACTTCCCGGACTCCGCCGAGAAGAGACCATCACGGTTACCCACGCGATTGATGCATTTTAAATAAGTCAAGTGTCAAGTTCTCTACAACCGGACATTAACAAATTCCCATATGCCACAAAACCATGGGCATGGCTTTCGAAAGTTCAAACCCTGCAGGGGTGTCCCAACTTAGCCCATCACAAGCTCTCACGGTCAACGAAGGATATTCCTTCTCCCGAGAAGACTCGATCAGTCTTAGAATCCCGGTTATAGACATTTCGACAATGGTAAAAAAAGACCAGCAAAGCCGCCCGATGTGCCGACAATCCCGATAGGAGCTGCACATATCTCGTTCTTAGGGTAACACCGGATAGGTCAAGCTACGAGTAAAACCAACCCTCAAGTTTCCCCGAGGTGGCCCCGCAGGCTGCCCGGTTCGGACCAACACTTAGAGAAGCACTGGCTCGGGGGGGTTAAATAAAGATGACCCTCGAGAGCGCGACTCCCAAGGGAAAAGTATAGGTGGTGGTGAGCCAAATGTTAAAACCAAGGTTGGGCCTTGCTGGAGGAGTTTTATTCAAAGCGAACTGTCAAGGGGTTCCCATAACACCCAACCGCGTAAGGAACGCAAAATCAACGAACATAACACCAACAACGGTTTGCTAGGAAGGAGGGTTAGGGGCTTGACATGGCAATATGGGAGGCATGATAAACAAGTGGTAGGATAGCGCGACATAATGGTAGAGCAAACAACTAGCAAGCAAAGATAGAAGTGATTTCAAGGGTATGGTCATCTTTCCTGAAATCCCACAAGGAAGAAGAATGAGTCCATGAAGAAGGCAAATGGACATTGTCGAATGGATCCTCACAACTCCGGAACGAAACCGAAGCTAACGAGAGAAGCAACCCAGAAAGAAGCAAGCGACATAGTAAACAACCATCACATAAACACGGCATGATGCGCAACCAAGTATGATGCATGTCCGGTTTAATGAGGCATGGCATGGCAAAGTGCACAAACAACGCTATAAGTTAAGTGGAGCTCAATATGCAACTAGTTGCATATTGGCGGAACACCACATCAAATATTTAGTTCTATCTCATTTATGAACCCAGCAATATTAAATTTTTTTAAACACGGCATGGGGTGAAGCATATGAAAACTACCTATCTAGGCAAGTTTAAATGAGGCCGAAAATAACAAACAACAATTCCGGAAATCCTCATATGCAATTTATGGATTTGGTACCATTCTGCCCTATACACAATTTTAGAGTTGTTAAACATGCAAATTACTGCCACCATGTTAAACTAGGCATTTTTCCACCCCATTTACATATAAAGTTTGTTAAGTTTGGAGCTACGGTCATTTAGTTATGAAATAAAACATTTTAGCATGGCATTTAAGCAAATTAAAGCAAACAACATTTGAAACATTTTAAACATGCACGAAAGCTGGATATTGTGAAACTATATGAAATTCTAGTCATTTTACATATATAAGTTATTTACATATGATGCACGGGTCTGGAGTTATTAAATGCATGAACATGGAGGATTTTTCTATAAAACTATAAACTCTGGAATAATAAACAAATTCGTCCAGAGAAAAAAAAAACACTGCGTGGGCTGAAATAGTGCACTGCTAGGCCAAAAGGGATGGACTGGGTTGTGGCTCACATTGGGCTCCAGGGAGCTGGCAGATCTGGGCCCAGTGCGGTGCGGGAGTGGATAGAGCTGGGCCAGTGACTGGATAGGCCCACGCGGGTGGCTCACGATCAATGGGCAATACGAGCGGGCATCCTCTGCTCGACTAGAAATAGAGCTACGGTGGCACGGGCAAGTCAGCGAGAGGACGGAGCAACGGGGACGGGAGGAGATCGCCGGATCTGGGCGGCGGGAGCCCATCTCCGATGATGGTGCCGCCGGCCGGTGCTCCTATTCAAGGCAAAGGATAGAGACAGACATTAGAGGGGAAGAAGTAGAACACGAAGAAGAGGAGGCAGGGTATGGCGACATGACCTAGGTGGTCGCCGACGATGGAGTCCATGGCGGGGTTTGCGGTAGCGGCAGCAGGTTGAGCTCCTGCTCGAGGGAGGAGGCGCGCAAGGGGCTCGGCTGTTGGGGTCTCAAAGCGAACCAGAGGATCGAGCAGCAGAAGGAGGCAGCGGCGCTCGCTTGAACCGGACGAAGCAGAAGCGAGGTCGGGCATGGCGACACGGGACTTGGCGAAGGGCGGCGCGATGAGAGGCTTAGGGACGAGGTTCCGGCGACGAGGCATTAGCAGGGGAGGCAGACGAGGCGCGGTGAAGGAGCTCACCAACGAGTGGCTCCGGCGAGGCTCGCGGAGGAGGCGGGCGAGGAGATCCGGTGCAGCTCATGTTGGTCCTGAAGAAAGAGAGAGACCGCGAGGTGAGAGAGAGATACGATAAGGGAAACAGGAGGAAGCACAGGAGAGGGACGGGGTCCTGTTGGAGGTGGTCGCCGGTGGAACTCGCTCCGCCAGCTCGGCCATGGGGTGCAGACTGGAGGGAATCGGGGAGGAGCAAGACGCGTGGTCTCTGGCGAGGCTGGTCGAAGACGGCGGCCTCAGTCAGGGGAGCTCGGCTCCTGGATCGAGAGGGTGGGTGAGGGAGTCCTGGATTAGGGGGTCCTCGGACAGCCAGACTATATACTTTGGCCGGACCGTTGGACTATGAAGATACAAGATTGAAGGCTCCGTCCCATGTTCGGGTGGGACTCTCTTTTGCGTGGAAAGCAAGCTTGGCGATTCGGATATGTAGATCTCCTTCTCTGTAACCGACTCTGGGTAACCCTAGCCCCCTCCGGTGTCTATATAAACTGGAGGGTTTAGTCCGTAGGACAACAACAATCATAATCATAGGCTAGCTTCTAGGGTTTAGCCTCTACGATCTCGTGGTAGATCAACTCTTGTAATACTCATATCATCAAGATCAATCAAGCAGGAAGTAGGGTATTACCTCCATCGAGAGGGCCCGAACCTGGGTAAACATTGTGTCCCCCGCCTCCTGTTACCATCAGCCTTAGACGCACAGTTCGGGACCCCCTACCCGAGATCCGCCATTTTTGACACCGACATTGGTGCTTTCATTAAGAGTTCCAATGTGCCATCATGATAAAGGCTTGATGGCTCCTCGGCAACGAAGTGATCCAAGGTGAGGTTTTTCTCCCCGAACAGATCTTCGTATTCGGCGGCTTCGTACTGCGGGACAACTCGCTTGGCCATCTGGAGCAGATCGAGAGCTATGCCCCTAGCCGTCAGGTCAGGTTTGGAAGCTTGAGCTATACTACCGACATCCGTGGAGACTTGATCTTCGACGGATTCGAGCCCATGTCAGGTGCGCCGCATAGTCACGACGAGCACGACTTAGCTCTGTCGTCGGACGGTGTTTGGGAGATCACACTTGTGGCAACTCCGTCCCTCAATCCGGAACAGATCGTGCCGTCCGAGGACGGGTGGATGGACCCCGCCACGGAGGCCGCACACTCAGCGGCGTAGAGCCGAATACTGACTTCACCTCCTATGAGACCTGTGTTACCGGACCCTTGGATTCGTCCCCGGCCACAGGCTCCGAACCGCTTGCGTTCATGCCTATCAAATCTGATTGGGCACCGATCATGGAGTTTACCTCCGCAGATATCTTTCAGCACTCACCGTTGGGCGACGTGCTAAATTCATTGAGGTCTCTCTCCTTGTCAGGAGACCCTTGGCCGAACTGTGTCCGGCTTGAGTGGGAAGCAGACGACGAAGAAATTCATTCCCCACCCACCACCCACTTAATAGCCACTGTCGATGACTTAACCCACATGCTTGATTTTGGCTCCGAGGACATCGACGGTATGGACGACGATGCAGGAGAAGAACAGGAACCACCGCCCACAGGGCGCTGGACAGCTACCTCATCATATGATATATACATGGTGGACACCCCCAAAGAAAGCAATGGCAATAAGGCAACGGAGGATAATCCCCTCGTGAAGCAATCTAAGCACCGGCGTCATTGACGCCACTCTAAGCCCCGCCATAGCAAAAGAAACGATACCGGCACAAGAGACAATAACGCTACGGACAGTGCCGAAGACGAAGACAGTCCCCTCCAGCCAGGCTTCGAGCGGGAGGATGGGCAAGCTAGCCCTAAGGAACAGGCGACAGATGGAGAATCAGAGGATGACAATTACATGCCCCTCTCCGAAGATGAGGTGAGCCTCGGCGACGAAGAATTTATCGTGCCTGAGGATCCCGTCGAGCAGGAGTGCTTCAAGCGCCGGCTTATAGCCACAGCAAAAAGCCTGAAGAAAAAGCAGCAGCAGCTTCAAGTTGATCAAGATCTGCTAGCGGATAGATGGACCGAGGTCCTGGCAGCCGAGGAATACGAACTCGAGTGCCCAACCAAAAGTTACCCAAAGCGCGGGTTGCTACCCCAACTCGAGGAGGAAGCATTAAAGCCTACACTACCAGCCTATGATGCGGCTGACCAGCCACCTCGTGGCCGAGACAAAACGGCGTATCAGCCCGAAGTCCAGCCCGCACTCCGTCGCCAGTCAAACAAAAACACCAAGGCCCGGGGCTACACGTAGGGCCTGCGAGACGTATTGGAAAACAAAGCAGGACATACAAGATCGATCCACGGATCACGGGGGCGCGCCCCAATGCGTGATGACGACCGTCATGCCGGATATACTAAAAGCAAATCCGGTCAGGCCGAATACAGCAGACAAGACTCGTATGAATTGCGTTGTGATATAGCCCGGCACAGAGGCGCCGCACACCCCCTATGCTTCACTGATGAAGTAATGGATCATGAATTCCCAGAAGGGTTTAAAGCCGTGAACATTGAATCATATGATGGTACTACAGACCCCGTGGTATGGATAGAGGATTTCTTCCTCCACATTCACATGGCCCGCGGGGATGATCTACATGCCATCAAGTATCTCCCACTAAAACTCAAAGGGCCGGCTCAGCATTGGCTGAATAACTTGCCAACAAACTCCATCGGAAGTTGGGAGAACCTGGCAGACGCATTCCCGGACAACTTCCAGGGCACTTATGTGCGACCACCGGATGCTGATGATTTAAGTCACATAACACAACAACCCGGAGAGTCAGCCAGAAAATTCTGGACTCGGTTCCTAACTAAAAAGAACCAAATTGTCGACTGTCCGGATGCTGAAGCCCTAGCAGCCTTTAAACATAACATCCGTGACAAGTGGTTCGCTCGACATCTCGGCCAAGAGAAGCCAAAATCCATGGAAGCCCTCACGACACTCATGACCCACTTTTGCGCGGGCGAGGATAGCTGGTTGACCCGCAGCAACAACACAGCAAGCAATCTTGGCACATCAGAGGCCAGAGATAGCAACGGCAAACCCCGACACAACAAACACAAGCATCACAAAAATGGTGGAAACGCCGAAGATACGGTAGTCAATGCCGGATTTAGTGGCTCTAAGTCCGGTCAGCGGAAAAGGCCATTCAAAAATGACAATTCGGGCCCGTCCAGTCTGGACCGCATACTCGACCGTCCATGCCAAGTTCATGGCACCCCAGGAACACTAGCCAATCACACCAACAGAGAATGCTAGATCTTCAAACAAGCCGGCAGGTCAGGTGCGGAAAACAAGGAGAAGGGGTCTCGAAGCGATGATGGTGACGAGGAGCCCAGATCACCGAATGCAGGAGGGCAAAAGAAATTTCCCCCACAAATCCAAACGTTGAACGTGGTAAACGCCACCCACACTCCCAACCCGGACCGAATGCGCACCCTTAGGGATGTTGACTAAACGAAACCAGTTGGCCCACAATATAAACTAGGGTCGATCACCTTCAACCGCACGGATCGTCCGGTTAACACCAATCAGGGCAATTCAGCCGCACTAGTCCTCGACCCAATAATTGACGGGTTCCACCTCACACGAGTCCTTATGGACGGAGGCAGCAGTCTAAACCTGCTTTACCAGGACACAGTGCGCACGATGGGCATCGATCATTCGGTGATCAAGCCCACTAAAGCCACCTTTAAAGGTATTATACCAGGTGTGGAGGCCAGCTGTACAGGCTCCATCACCCTTGAGGTAGTCTTCAGATCACCAGACAATTACCGTGCCGAAGAGTTAATCTTCGACATCGTCCCCTTTCGCAGTGATTATCAGGCACTGCTCGGACAAACCGTGTTTGTTCGATTCAATGCGGTGCCACATTATGCCTACCGTAAGCTCAAGATGCCCAGTCCACGCGGCATCATCATGGTTAATGGCAAGGCCGAACTCCCCCTCGGTACCAAAGAGTATACCGTTGCTTTAACAGCAGAAGCAACGAGTGGCACCTTTTAATCGAACCTCGAGTCGACGGCCATGCTCCCGGACACCGCCAAAGGACTCCAAACTACTTCGCGGCAGGATAGCCCAGCTCATCAAGAGCTCAATTAAACACTCCGGCGAAAGCCAGGACATGCCACATACTGCAGATCAACCGCTCGGCGGCACACAAACACATCTTGCATTTTCTTTATAGGTTCATTTTTGCCCAGGCAAGGACCAGCGATATGGAAACAGCTTGAACGCGCAAGGGAACCCTTAGATATTCCCCTCGATGACTATCCAACTGCACTCCAGATCCGCACACAGCTTCTTCCCGCCTGGTCTCAGTATGTTCCGCAGTCACTTCTTTTTATTACTTTACACGTACTCATACGCGTCGACGTATTATTCAAATACAACATGTGGATTTATATGACGCTTATCTGCAGTTATCTCTTATTGAAATTCTTTTGTCAAATGGCATCCGTACACTGCGATATGCTTTAATATGCCAGGGGCTTCGTCTTACCCATAATACGGCAATAAAGTCCGAACACCTTCATGGTAGTTCGGCACCCCGAACTTATAGCATTATATGCATCAGCTCTGAATCATGCCTTGGGTCAAATGTTGGGTTTGCCCAGCTCCCATGTGTTTGCTGCCTTACGTTCCGCTATATCGGCTAAGGCGGCACAGGGAGAACTACTATGATTGTGTCTCGGTTCTTCCAGACGAGCACCTCAGTAGAGAAAGCCGAAAACTGACTGTCATGATACGGCGAGAGCTGGTCAGCTGTTCGTGAGGTTGTAAACTCTTTAAGGATTCATTCCGCATAATGCCATAACCAATGCAGCGCGCGATGGATCGGCTTTTCTTCCGATCAGGTGCATATAGAGCCCCTCGTGCGGTCTTCCGAACACCAGGGGATGCGCCTACCTTCCTTTTCTAAAGCTCCTATGGCTAAGTGAGAGTGATAAAGCCCTATAGTCCGATTGCCTGGTTCGTTGCGCTGAACACCTCCTTCAAAGGACCCAAAACTGGGATAAAGAGTGATCAGATTTATCCCGAACACCCCCGTACTTCTTACGTGGGGGCAGAAGCCGATGACTGGCCAACTCTCAGCATTAATATAAAATGGTCGTGCAGGAGGATAAACTTTCATATAACAGGCAATAAATAATAGAAATGACCTTGTTCAACATTACAAAGGACAACATGATTGTATTCATGGAAATATAATGTCCTTGGTGCATGCTCCGCCGCAGGGAAGGATCCTTTCAGGACACTTCAATAATATAACTCAGGCTTGAGGTGCTCCTTTCCCTCCGGCGGTCCCTCGGTAACCAGCTTTTCAGCATCCATCTTCCCCCAGTGCACCTTTGCACGGGCGAAGGCCATTCGCGCACCCTCTATACAGACCGATCGCTTGACGACGTCCAATCGAGGACAGGCACTCGCAAGCCGCTTCACGAACCTGAAGTAGCTGCCTAGAATAGGCTCAGCGGGCCATAGCCGGATAATCAAATCCTTCATGGCTAGCTCGGCCGCCTTCTCTAGTTCGATCAGTTGTTTTAGTTGATCGGCAAAAGGCACTGGATAGTTTGGTGCCAGATACTGTGACCAGAAGAGCTTATCCGCAGTGTTCCTTTCTTCAGCTCGGTAGAATTGTGCGACATCAGATATGCTGCGTGGAAGCTCCGCAAATACCCCTGGAGAAATCCGAACTCAAGATTAGAAACATGATTCTATCCCCAAATACTTGCCTTACATGGAACAAGCCTTACCCGCCACGATCTTCCTCGCCTCTTGGATCTCCTGCAGGGTACCTTGGGTTTCCCCCTGGGCATCACATGCGGCCTGATGAGCCTTGGCAAGTTCGGATTTTTTCTCCGTTAGACTCTGCTCCAAGGCCTCACATCTTTTCATGACCCCTTGAAGCTCCTGCTCAGCTTCAATAACCCTGGCCTCGTGCTTCTCACGAAGAGCCCGCTCTGCGGCTGCCTTTCTCTCGGCCTCGACAACAGCCTTCTTAAGAGCCTCGACTTTGGTCATTGCCCTGGCGCAAATCATAAAACATATTTTAAATTCGTTCGCACTGAACATGAGCAAGGTTTTGCATACCTTGTTTATCCTCCAACTGCCTTTTCAACAAGCCCAATTCTTCTGTGGCCCACTCCAGACTTTGATTTAGTCCGGAGACCTCTGCGGTATGAGAGGTGGCAATCGCTATAGACGCCTATTTATAAAAGAAGAGAGGTAAATGTCATCAAGTGAGTCTCCTGCGAGCATAGATTTGATCCTCTGTCCGGTTCTTTCTCTCACCGAACAGTGTATCAGGGGCTACCATCTATACTGTGACACTCTTCGAAACCTCATAAAACATACCTCAAAGCCTCTTATAAGGCTAATACAGGCTTCATTCAGTCCACTCTCCATAGACTGAATCTTCTCAATCACCGCACCCATAAGGGCATGATGTTCATCGACGATGGAGGCACTTTTCAGCGCCGCCAATAAAGTATCCAGCACCTCTGGTTAGACAGAGGTTGCCGGTGGAACAGGTACATCCCCTCTAGCCAAGGGAGGCCGCCTGCCTGACTCTAGAACCATATTGGTCTCCAGAATTGCGTCTGGCTGGGGGCCGAATTCAAGATGGCTGTCGCCGCCGACACCCATGGGAGCCTTCTCTCCCATGTGTCCGGCCCCTGAAGTTTGACCTCCTGGCGCCACCTTGGCAATCTTTTCCCCCCTCCTTGGCATGGGTCCTCCTGGGACAAAGCCTCGGTGTCATTCACATGTTTGGGGGAAGGGGCCTTCGGGGGTATCCCGCTCTCCATAGCATCCGAGCCTAGCAAAACCTCCGACGAGGATTGCTCCGCGCGGGACCTCGCCGGACTGCAAAAAGTATGACCCAGATTAAAATATTGTGCCATGATAAGTTTGGACTCATAAACGTGTTCAGATTTTATATACTCACGAGTTCACCAGGGGCTGATCCCTGGGATCCCACTCCGGGCTGCTATCAGCGGCGGTGGACTCCTCTGGAAGAGGAGTTTTTCCCTTCTTAGGCGACTCGGCCTCCAACGATGTGGAGGCTGTCCTTTTATCCCCCCTGCTGGGGATTCGTCTTCCTCCTCATCGTCGTCCTCTTCAGAGGAAGAACGGGCATTGGAGTCTTCGGATATCATGTCTGAGGCGCCACGACGACGGAGGCCGCCCCTGGTCTTCTTGGCACCTCTCTCGGCCTTCTTCTTCGGCGCCTTGTAGGGCACCGGGACCAGCATCTTCGTTAGAAGCAGGCCGGCCAGTTCTTCATGTAGCGGGGCCGGACAGTAGATCCACCCCGCCTTCTTTGTCCAGCCCTAGGATATTTTTGGAAAACACATTAAGCGTTTCCCTCGGGTTATGCGAATAAAACTTATAATGGCTTACCGAACTTGCGGGGCGGGACAGGTGGTACCCGCGGTCCTCGGCTGAGTCCGACCATGATTTGTTGGACTTAAAAAGCACCTTCCAGATATCTTTGTGTGAGGAGCCAAAGAGCTCTCACAGGGTCTAGTGCTTGGCTGGGTCAAATTCCCATAAATTGCAAGCCCGGTGTTGACAAGGAAGGATCCGGCGAACTAGCATCACCTGGACTACATTGACAAGTTTGATATCCTTGTCTTCCATATTCTTGACGCGCGTCTGAAGCGCCGACAGCTCGTCGGACAAAAACAAATCCAGGCCCTTCTTGGGCCAGGACGTAAGCCGCAGGGGGGCTCCGGATTGGAATTCAGGAGCAGCGGCCCATTTCGTGCTGCACGGCTCAGTGATGTAAAACCACTGCTATTGCCACTCTTTGACGGAATCATTGAAAGTACCTGTTGGCCATGTGATGTGGGGCATCTTGCTCACCATGGCGCCTTCGCACTCGGTGTGCTCACCGCCCACTACCTTGGGCTTCACATTAAAGATCTTCAGCCATAAGCCGAAGTGTGGCGAGATGCGGAGAAAGGCCTCGCACACGACGATGAACGTCGAGATGTTGAGGAAGGAATTGGGGGATAGATCATGAAAATCGATCTCATGGTAATACATGATGCCGTGAACGAATGGGTAGAGGGGAAACCCCAGCCCGCGGACAAAATGAGGGAGGAAAACAACCCTCTCGTGGGGTTCCGGAGTGGGGACGATCTGTCCTGCCGTCGGGAGACGGTGGCTGATTTTCTGGGCTAGGTACCCGCCCTCCCGAAGCTTTTTGATATCCTTCTCCCGGATGGTAGAGGCCATCCATTTGCCTCCTGCTCCAGATCCAGACATTTTCGGAAGGCCTTTGTGGCCGGAGAGGACGAGCGCTTGGGCGCTGGGGCTCGAGCAGAGGGGAATGGATAAGTAGAAGGAGAAGGCATGGGTGAAAAAGGGGAGTCATTATCTCCTTATAAAGGCGGCAAGGATCCAGCGCCTCCCCACTTGCCCAGTAAACTCGCTTATTCCCCAAGCGTCGCGCTAAAGACGCGGTTGGATTACCCATTCCCGTATTGATGAGAATCCCGAGATAGGGGGACACGATCTCTGCTTCGATAAGGCATGCCCATAAAACCGCCTCGCGACATGCGCAGTAGCTGGTTAGGGAGAACGGTTCGAATAAAGACCGGATCGTGGCGTGGTGTCACGTTAGGAAAAGTTGTCAGCGGATTGGATTTGTGGAATATTGTACTCTCTATGGTGGTATGTGGGATTTGTTTTGCAGAGCCGGACACGATCCTTGTGTTCAAAATCTTCTATGGAGTATTCGGAGAAGGAACCCGCCTTGCAATGCCGAAGACAATCTCCGCGCCGAACTCATCGTCATTGAAGCCTGGTATAGGGGCTACTGAGGGAGTCCTGGATTAGGGGGTCCTCGGACAGCCGGACTATATACTTTGGCCAGACCGTTGGACTATGAAGATACAAGATTGAAGGCTTCGTCCCGTGTCCAGGTGGGACTCTCTTTTGCGTGGAAGGCAAGCTTGGCGATTCGGATATGTAGATCTCCTTCTCTGTAACCGACTCTGGGTAACCCTAGCCCCCTCCGGTGTCTATATAAACCGGAGGGTTTAGTCCGTAGGACAACAACAATCATAATCATAGGCTAGCTTCTAGGGTTTAGCCTCTACGATCTCGTTGTAGATCAACTCTTGTAATACTCATATCATCAAGATCAATCAAGCAGGAAGTAGGGTATTACCTCCATCGAGAGGGCCCGAACCTGGGTAAACATTGTGTCCCCCGCCTCCTGTTACCATCAGCCTTAGACGCACAGTTCGGGACCCCCTACCCAAGATCCGCCGGTTTTGACACTGACAGTGGGCGCGGGAAGGATGGATCGGAGGGGATGCACTAGTTGGGTGAGGGGATCGAGGAGGATCGGGCGAGGCGATCCCGAGGTGGGAGGCGACCCGGTGGCAGTGGTGGAGGGACAAATCTCCTAGATTCTAGGGTTTGGTCACGTATATATATTAAGTGGGTTTTTGGGTAGGGGTATTCGGTCCCTCCGACCAAAATCGAGTGGTTGCGAATAAAAGGGTTAGGGAGTTCAAACAATGAACCGAAGACGTTTTAGGGGTGTTAGGGGATGATCCGAATCCAACAGTGACGACTGCCCGGGTCGGGTTCGAGATAGCTTTCGGACGCGCGTGAGGGGTTTGATGCACTATGCAAGGAGGGGTTTCGGGGCCCTCCGGTAACAATCGGACGGCTCCGGATGTGAGGAGGATTAGATTGGTTTTGGCGGTTGGTAGTGGGCTGTGTAGATGGTCTAGGGAGGAAAGAGAGGGAAAACCCCGCAACAGTTTTCGAAGACCGAAAACGTCCGATGTTAGACCGACTATAATGCCGCTATAGTTATCCGTTGGGGCGTCAAACGGACTCCGAATGTGATGAAACTTGGCAGGCAGCCTACCGGCAACATAACAACACCGCATGCCAACTTTGAACCCATTCTGAGAACATTTTCCAGCCACTTATAAAATAATATTTCGGAGGTGCTGCGGGTGCGTGCAAGTGTGTCTGTGCTCAGGACGGACAACGAAAGGAACGGGGAGGCCGGGAAAGATGCAAGTTTTGAAGACATGATGGTGCAATGCACATGATGACATGGAAAAATGCAACACACAAGCAAATGACATGGCAAAGAAAGCAAATAACTGGAAGACACCTGGCGTGTCGGTCTCGGGGCATCACAACACTCCACCACTACAAGAGGATCTCGTCCCAAGATCTGAGACGGCACCAGAGAGAAACGAAAGAGGAAGAGAAGAGGTAGAACTAAGTTGCTCCTTGGACAAATGAGTGAAACCACAAACCATGAGAGGTTAAACCATTTTTAGAAAAGAATACAATGGAGATGATCGAAGTTGAAAACACTCGTTAGAAAAGAGGAACGAGGAAGAACAAATTCGGACAACACTCCGGTTGAGAGGAGATGCAAGACTAGATAAGATGAAAAGAACTTGAGCAGAGGACACAACACTCCAGTTAAATGGATAAGCATTAAAAGAACACGACTCTCACAAATCGAGATGATGAGTGAAGAGAGCAACATCACAATGCCTCCGGAAGAAAGAATAGAAGATAGACCAATGGAATTAAAGAATGGAGAAGAAAATGCCAACTTCTGCCACAAAAGGGCTTGCAGAGCACCCTTCTAAGAAGGTTATAATGGAGTTGTTGGAAAAACCAACAACGAAACAAATAAACTTGTAGTGGGCTTATGGAAAACTTCTCAAAATTGAGGCGAAACTCTGCCACTATGGAAACAATAGATTGGATTGATATCAACAAGGAGACGAGAAGCTTATTTCACCAGGAGGATAAATAAAGAACTTGGGTCATTTATAAGCACCATAAATAGCAACAATCCTTAGGGAAAGCTTTAGGTGAAATATAACCCAAGATAACTCCAACGAAGAGATTGATGGATTGAGAAGGGCTCATGCTCGAAGAAATTGATGGGTTTAAATATCTCATTCCTGACAACTTATCCCCCATGAAACATGAAGGAAAATGTCAAGGATGACATAACACCATCTCAAAAGATAAGGTAGAAAGAATTGCACTTCGGGATGCAAGATGAAGAATGCTTGAGCACCTCCAAAAAGAATCTCGATGAACACTTAGAGAAGATATTAAATCCTTGATGAAACATCATGTAGAGCCTCCATGAAGAACTCCGGTAATAAAAAGGATGATAGAAAGAAAAAGAAGTTGAAAACACAAGGTGAATCCTTGCAATGATTTATATGGATCTTCGTGATGATATAATTGAGAGAGCTTGGAACTCTAGAAAAGAAAAGATGAAACAATCGAAACCGATAATTTGATGAACCTTCGGAATAAGGAATTAATCACTTGGATGAAACAATAATAGGAATTACATTATACGTATCCTTCACCAATTTAGATTGATGACAAGCAACGGATTTGGCATACTACTTATTCTCGTAGAAAGGATTAAGATAGATATAGCGCAAACTTGAGAAAGGTCTTCAATGATCCGCCGGTAGGATTGGAAAGAACGAATGAATTGATAAGATACCCCAGAGAAGAGTAATCTTGAATGGACCACCGTAAGAATTGAAAAAAGAAAGTACCAAAGGCACAATTCACTGGGAAGAATTAGAAAATGAATAAAGATACTTGACAGAATTTAGATACAAGTTAACGAAGAGATCCCCAGCTGATTAGATCATACTTGAATGATGCACTGGTATGATTTTGAGAATGAGAGCTGAAAGCTGGAATGAATAATTCTAAGATGATGGGCTTCAGCGAATCAAACTGAAAAGACTCTTGAATTTCTCCGGATGGGTGAAAAGAATTGTCACAATCAAAACAATTATGAGAGGATGGCATCAAGCTAGAACTTTGCATCTTTGATAGAAAGGGACAAGATTTGGTGGAAAAACTCTTATTCGGTCTTCAAATGTTGAGAATGACAATGAGAAACACCACCATGAATTGTTGAGATACTCCGGGATGAAAATTAGAAAGGTTGAACCAACGATGAAAAGAATTTCAAAGATCTTGGTGAAAGACATTTGACTGGTGATAACTCATTCTTACGTCAAACTTTGAAATGAATTTGAGAATAACTCCGGAAAAATAGAAGAGTCAGGTAAGATCCTGGGAAAGACCTGTGGGTTAGGGCACACTCAAAAGATACACCGTTAAACGATTTAAAAGAGAGATTGCGCCGGTTGAATTAAATGACTTGAATGAGATAATAATCTCCAAATAGTTAAGAATGAAAACATGAATCTTCTAAGATATCTTCAGCAGTTCGGACATGAATAGAGAGAGGTGAGCGATTAAGAGGTGCAACGGCATGTGAAATCATTTTAAATGAGGAAAAGGGATATGATCAACACCAAAACTTGAATTTAATTCACCGGAGAAGAAAAGAGAACGAAGAATAATAATCTTGAAGCTCTGTTAGTATCTTCCTGAGAATCACCGGATAAAAACATTGAAAGAAAGGAATGAAGAGACTTCACATCCATAAGATGGATACTTGATTCAGAAATCTGAGTCCTTGAAAAAAAAAGGGGGGGGAGGGGGGGAAAACAAAGGCAACTTGGGGCAGATGGAATGGATACTGTTGAGAAAACCTAGAGTTGATCTTGCGGATGTCGAAATGATCGGATCCACTTGAAGAGAAACACGCCGGTTGAAAATGATTGACATGAAAATCTCGATTATCATGAAGGATTAGTATTCACATAGAAATATGAGAACACCATCTAGGAAAAGGTATGGATTCAACACTTGACTTCGAAGCAACTCGAATACCACAATCAAAACAAAAACAAAGGATTGGCTAGCAAAATAAGCCGGAAACAAATACATATGATAGAGATTACTCAATCCCATATCATGCATCTGTCGGAAAGATATTCTAGGAGCTACTTGAACTCCCACCTATAAAACTCCCGAAACTTTCTGGTTATGCAATCGGGTGTTGGGGATACAGGGGAAGCATAATATCTCACCCAAACTAACAATCCCTACATCCAGTTGTATCCATCCTTCAACAAATAACCAAGAAACCTTCGGAAATCATGTACCTCAACCTTCGAAAAGCATTCGTTATACGAGTTATGGCAATACTCCTGAACTCCCGCCCCAGTACTGGGTGGCTTCGAGGTTATCTCACCAACAACTACATAAAAGAGATTTTTGATGTCGGCAAAACTCAGGTATTCCAGAACTGCAATGATAAAATTGTGACGATAACACCTCGGAGCTCAACTCCCCGGGACACTGCCACAACCCCTAAATGTCAGGAGGCACCAAGAACAATGTTCTCGTCACAAGACTATCGAAACGATTCCAAGATACCCGCGTGATCCTAAAAAAAATTGTGAAATTTGAGGAGAGAAAAGTCAAAACTTCTATGTCAGGAGGCCTCACCAGAGCGACGAAGGGACTGAGGAGTAAAGAGAATCCTACTCTCTGATATATATATATATATATATATATATATAATCCTAAGAATCAAAACATTTTGTTCTAGAATCAACAACGTCAGCGATTCGATCAAGCAGGGGGCTCCTAAGTCGGGGATGGCTCTGATACCAACTTGTAACACCCACAATGTGGATATATCTCCCACGTGTCGGGGCACGACTTAGAGGCATAGCCGCATGGTAGATTTGCCGCAAGAGGGGTAATCTTCACACAATCCCATGTACTGAAAAGAAAGGGATAAAGAGTTGGCTTACAATCGCCACTTCACACAATACATAAATAATCCATACATCAAAGGTCCGACTACGGAACCAAAATAAAGGAAGACAGCCCCAAATGCTAGATCCCCAATCGTCCCAACTGGGCTCCACTACTCATCAACAGGAAATGAAACAAAACAACGATCAAGATCTTCATCGAGCTCCCACTTGAGCTCGGTTGCATCACCTGCACTGGTATCGTCGGCACCTGCAACTGTTTGGAAGTATCTGTGAGCCATGAGGACTCAGCAATCTCACACCCGCGAGATCAAGACTATTTAAGCTTATGGGTAGGATAGGGCAATGAGGTGGAGCTGCAGCAACCACTAAGCATATATGGTGGCTAACATACGCAAATAAGAGCGAGAAGAGAAGCAACGCAATGGTCAGAAGCTAGAAGTGATCAAGAAGTGATCCTGAAAACTACTTACGTTCAAGCATAACACAAGACCGTGTTCACTTCCCGGACTCTGCCGAGAAGAGACCATCACGGTTACACACGCGTTTGATGCATTTTAAATAAGTCAAGTGTCAAGTTCTCTACAACCGGACATTAACAAATTCCCATCTGCCACATAACCGCGGGCATGGCTTTCGAAGGTTCAAACCTTGCAGGGGTGCCCCAGCTTAGCCCATCACAAGCTCTCATGGTCAACGAAGGATATTCCTTCTCCCGGGAAGACCCGATCAGTCTCAGAATCCCGGTTATAAGACATTTCGACAATGGTAAAACAAGACCAGCAAAGCCGCCCGATGTGCCGACAATCCCGATAGGAGCTGCACATATCTCGTTCTCAAGAAAACACCGGATAGGTCAAGCTACGAGTAAAACCAACCCTCAAGTTTCCCCAAGGTGACCCCGCAGGCTGCCCGGTTCGGACCAACACAGAAGCACTGGCCCGGGGGATTAAATAAAGATGACCCTTGGGAGCGTGACTCCCAGGGGAAAAGTATAGGTGGTGGTGAGGCAAATGGTAAAACCAAGGTTGGGCCTTGCTGGAGGAGTTTTATTCAAAGAGAACTGTCAATGGGTTCCCATAACACCCAACCGCGTAAGGAACGCAAAATCGAGGAACATAACACCGGTATGACGGAAACTAGGGTGGCAAGAGTGGAACGAAACACCAGGCATAAGGCCGAGCCTTCCACCCTTTACCAAGTGTATAGATGCATTAATTAAATAAGATATATTGTGATATCCCAACATATCCATTTCCAACATGGAATAAACTTCAGCTTCAGCTGCAACTAACAATGCTATAAGAGGGGTTGAGCAAAAGTGGTAACTTAGCCAAATAACGGTTTGCTGGGAAGGAGGGTTAGGGGCTTGACATGGCAATATGGGAGGCATGATAAACAAGTGGTAGGATAGTGCGACATAACGGTAGAGCGAACAACTTGCAAGCAAAGATAGAAGTGATTTCGATGGTATGGTCATCTTGCCTGAAATCCCGCAAGGAAGAAGAATGAGTCCATGAAGAAGGCAAACGGATGTTGTCGAACGGATCCTCACAACTCCGGAATGAAACCGAAGATAACGAGAGAAGCAACCCGAAAAGAAGCAAGCAACATAGTAAACAACCATCACATAAACACGGCATGATGCGCAACCAAGTATGATGCATGTACGGTTTAATGAGGCATGGCATGGCAAACTGCACAAACAACGCTACAAGTTAAGTGGAGCTCAATATGCAATGAGTTGCATATTGACGGAACACCACATCAAATATTTAGTTCTCTCTCGTTTATGTACCCAACAATATTAAATGTTATTAAACATGCCATGGGGTGAAGCATATGAAAACTACCTGTCTAGGCAAGTTTGAATGAGGCCGGAAATAACAAACAATAATTCCGGAAAATCCTCATATGCAATTTATGGATTTGGTACTGTTCTGCCCTATACACAATTTTAGAGTTGTTAAACATGCAAATTACTGCCACCATGTTAAACTAGGCATTTTCCACCCCATTTACATATAAAGTTTGTTAAGTTTGGAGCTATGATTATTTAGTTATGAAATAAAACATTTTAGCATGGCATTTAAGCAAATTAAAGCAAACGACATTTTAAACATTTTAAACATGCATGAAAGTTGGATATTGTGAAACTAGATGAAATTATAGTCATTTTACATATATAAGTTATTTACATATGATGCACGGATCTGAAGTTATTAGATGCATGAACATGGAGGGTTTTTCTGTAAAACTGTAAACTTTGGAATAATAGACAAATTCGTCTAGAGAAAAAACACTGCGCGGGCTGAAATAGTGCACCGCTGGGCCAAAAGGGATGGACTGGGTTGTGGCTCACATTGGGCTCCAGGGAGCTGGCAGATCTGGGCCCGGTGCGGTGCGGGAGTGGTTGGAGCTGGGCGAGTGGCTGGATAGGCCCACGCGGGTGGCTCACGGTCAACGGGCAAGATGAGCAGGCGTCCTCTGCTCGACTGGAAACAGAGTTGCGACGGCACGGACAAGTCAGCGGGATGACGGAGCGACGGGAACGGGAGGAGATCGCCGGATCTGGGCGGCGGGAGCCCATCTCCGATGATGGTAGCGCTGGCTGGTGCTCCTGTTCGAGGCAAAGGATAGAGACAGACATTAGAGGGGAAGAAGTAGAACACGAAGAAGAGGAGGCAGGGTACGACGACATGACCTGGGTGGTCGCCGGCGATGACGTCCATGGTAGGGTTTGCGGTAGCGGCAGCAGGTCGAGCTCCTGCTTGAGGAAGGAGGTGCGCAAGGGGCTCGGCTGTTGGGGTCTCGAAGCGAACCAGAGGATCGAGTAGCAGAAGGAGGCAGCGACGCTCGCTCGAACCGGACGAAGCAGAAGCGAGGTCGGGCATGGCGACGCGGGACTTGGCAAAGGGCGGCGCGACGAGAGACTTAGGGATGAGGTTCCGGCGACGAGGCGTTAGCAGGGGAGGCATACGAGGCGCTGTGAAGGAGCTCACCAACGAGTGGCTCCGGCGAGGCTCGCGGAGGAGGCGGGCGAGGAGATCGGGTGCGGCTCATGTTGGTCCTGAAGAAAGAGAGAGAGCCCGCGAGGTGAGAGAGCAATACGAGAAGAAGGGAAACAGGAGGAAGCATAGGAGAGGGACGCGGTGCTGTTGGAGGTGGTCGCCGATGGAGCTCGCTCCGCCGGCTTGACCATGGGGTGCAGACTGGAGGGAATCGGGGAGGAGCAAGACACGTGGTCTCCGGGGAGGCTGGTCGAAGACGGCGGCCTCAGTCAAGGGAGCTCGGCTCCTGGATCGAGAGGGTCGGCATGGGAAGGATGGATCGGAGGAGATGCACTGGTTGGGCGAGGGGATCGAGGAGGATCAGGCGAGGTGATCCCGAGGTGGGAGGCGATCCGGTGGCGGCGGTGGAGGGACAAAGCTCCTAGATTCTAGGGTTGGGTCCCGTCTATATATTAAGTGGGTTTTTGGGTAGAGGTACTCGGTCCCTCCGACCGAAATCAAGTGGTTGCGAATAAAAGGGTTAGGGAGTTCAAACAATGAACCGAAGACGTTTTAGGGATGTTAGGGGATGATCTGAATCCAACGGTGACAACTGCCCGGGTCGGGTTCGAGACAACTTTCGGACACGCGCGAGGGGTTCGATGCACTATGCAAGGAGGGGTTTCGGGGCCCTCCTATAACAATCAGACGGCTCCGGATGTGAGGAGGGTTAGATTGGGCCTAGCGGTTGGTAGTGGGCTGTGTAGATGGTCTAGGGAGGAAAGAGAGGGAAAACCCGACAACAGTTTTCGAAGACCGAAAACGTCCGACGTTAGACCGGCTATAATGCCACTATAGTTATCCGTTGGGGCGTCAAACGGACTCCGAATGCAATGAAACTTGGCAGGCAGCCTATCGACAACATAGCAACACCGCATGCCAACTTTCAACCCATTCAGAGAACATTTTCCGGCCACTTATAAAATAATATTTCGGAGGTGCCGCGGGCGCGTGCAAGTGTGTCTGTGCTCAAAACGGACAACGAAAGGAACGGGGAGGCCGGGACGGATGCAAGTTTTGAAGACATTATGATGCAATGCACATGATGACATGGCAAAATGCAACACGCAAGCAAATGACATGGCAAAGACATCAAATAACTGGAAGACACCTGGCGCGTCGGTCTCGGGGCATCACATCTTCCTTGTCCAGTTTCAACTAATTTGGTCAAGTTTGAAAATAATTAATGAGTATTCACAATCATAGAAGATTTCCAAGATAATATATTTCTATGTGAAAGTTCTCTTCCTTGTACTAATCATTCATGAATTTCTTGTATGACCAATATTATGATTGTCAAGCTTCAAAAGATTTCACTTTCTAAACCCAATGTGAAGCTACTACCAGGCATAATATGAACATATAATTTCAACTTCATGATATTCAATTCATTCAATAATTTACTCATAGGATATAAGTGAAGCACAAGAGTAAATTACAAGCTACTCCAAAAAAGATATAAGTGAAGATCAAGTGAGTAGTTAAGTAAATGGGTAGCCATTTGAGGACTCTCCCTTATTTAAAAAACTTTCAGATCTAAGTATTTTATTAAAACAGCAAACGAAAAAAATGACATTCCAAGAATAGCACAACACATGTGAAGAAGCAAATACTTAGGCTCAACTGATACTAATCGATAATTGTTGAAGAAGAAAGGTGGGATGCCTACCATGGCATCCCCAAGCTTAGATGCTTGAGACTTGTTGAAATATTATCTTAGGATGCCTTGGGCATCCCCAAGCTTGAGCTTTTGTGTCTCCTTAATTCCTTTTATCTCACGGTTTCCCTAAATCTTAAAAACTTCATCCACACAAAACTCAACAAGAACTCGCGAGATAAGTTACTATAAATCAATGCAAAAACCTTATCATTCTCTACTGTAGCAAATCACTAAAATTATTATTTAACATTTCATACTAAATGCCTCTGCATATTTAATAGGTCTATCCTAAAATAGAATCGTTAAATAAGGAAACATATGCAAACAATGGAAACATAACAGCAATCTATCAAAACAGTACAGTCTGTAAAGAATGCAAGAAGATTCATACTTCTGTAACTCCAAAAATTCTAAAAAATTACCACACTGTAGAAAATTTGTTGTGTCTTAATGTGTAAAAGTTTCAAGATTTTATCACGTACTGACATTTTCTAGAAATTCAGACAATGATAGAAAACTTTCTATTTTTGAAACAACAACAAATAGACTTGCAAAATAAGCATGGTAAAGGCTATCCTTGAAATTTTTATTGAAATGAAAGATGCAAAAAATTACTCTAAATAATAGCAAGAAAATCCTAACAAAAGAAAATGATGCTCCAAGCAAAACTCATATCATGTGAAGAATGAAAACATAGCTCCAAGTGAGATTACCGATAATGTTGGAGACGAAAGAGGGAATGTCTTCCGGGGCATCCTCAACCTTAGTTGCTTGGGTCTTCCTTGAATATTACCTTGGGGTGCCTTGTGCATCCCCAACCGTAGGGTCTTGCCACTCCTTATTCTCCTCATATCAATATCTCACCCAAAACTTGAAAAACTTCAATCACACAAAACTTAACGGAGCTTCGTGAGATAGATTAGTATGATAAAGAGCAACCCATTCACTTTGGTACTGTCAAAGACAAGATTCATAATTGTTATCACACAATGCCTACTGTACCTTATCATTTCCACAATTTATATCACTTAATATAAGCTATGAAAACACTAAAACAAGCAAACTATGCATTGAAAACAGAATCTGTCGAAAACAGAATAGTCTGTAATGATCTGGACAATGACCATACTTCTGTAAGTTCAAAAATTCTGAAAAATTAGGACAACATAGGAAATTTGTATATCAATCATCTATAAAAAATTCATGATTTTATCACGTTCTAGTAAATTTAAATAATTCTGTTACTGGAAGCAAAAGTTTCTGTTTTTGCACAGAATCAAGTAAACTATCATCCACACTATCCCAAAGGCTTTACTTGGCACTTTATTGAAACAAAGTTATAAAACATGATTACTACAGTAGCTTAATCATGTGAACACACAAAAATAGTAGGTAAAAGTGTTGGGTTGTCTCCCAATAAATGATTTTCTTTAATGCCTTTTTAGCTAGGCATGATGATTTCAATGATGCTCACATAAAAGTAAAGAATTAAAACATAAAGAGAGCATCATGAATCACAAGTTCCTCTCTCATAATAATTTTCAGTAGCATCATGAATGGATTCATCAATATAACTATCACACAAAGCATTCCTTTCAGGATCCACAAGCATAGTATTTTTATTACTCTCCACATAAGCAATTCTATTCTCATCCATAATAGTGGGACTATCATAGGAAACTCGAATAAACTGTTTCCACATTAAAAGAGTAATGTTTAGTAAAAGGATATTCAAATTTATGAAAATAATTATCACTACTTTTATAACATAAGTATCATCACAATAATCATCATAAGTAGCAACTTTGTTATCATCATAATCAATTGAAACCTCTTTCGAAATAGTGGAATCATTACTAAATAAAGTCATGACCTCTCCAAATCCACTTTCGTAATTAGCACAATAAGATTCAACACCCTCCGAAATAGTGGTATCATTAGTACATAGAGTTAGCACTCTTCCAAACCCACTTTCATCAATATAATCATCATAAATAGGAGGCATGCTTTCATCATAATAAATTTTCTCATCAAAACTTGTGGGAGTAAAAATATCAACTTCATCAAACATACCATCCCCAAGCTAGTAGCTTTGCATATCTTTAGCATGATGGAAATTCAAAGAATTCATACTAGAAACATTGCAATCATGCTCATCATTTATGCCAAACATTTGCATATCATTAGCATCATGGATATTCAAAGAATTCATACTAGAACATTGGAATCATGCTCATCATTTATGCCAGACATTTTATTGAATTCTTCTTCTATCAATCGAGCACAAATTTTCTTTCCATCATTTTCAAGAAAGACATTATAAAGACGAATAATATGAGGCCACCTCAATTCCATTTTTTGTAGTTTTATTTTATGAACCAAACTAGTGATAAAACAAGAAACTAAAAGATTCAATTGCAGATCTAAAGATATACCTTCAAGCACTCACCTCCCCATCAAGAGCACCCGCAAAGAGCTTGATGTTTACTACACAAATTGTTCTTGTAGACTCGTGTTGGGCCTCCAACCGCAAAGTTTTGTAGGACAGTAGCAATTTTCCCTCAAGTGGATGACCTAAGGTTTATCAATCCGTGGGAGGCGTAGGATGAAGATGGTCTCTCTCAAACAACCTTGCAACCAAATAATAAAAAGTCTCTTGTGTCCCCAACACACCAAATACAATGGTAATTTGTATAGGTGCACTAGTTCGGCGAAGACATGGTAATAAAAGCATAGTAATGATAGTAGATATTGATTTTTGTAATAGGAACAATAAAAACAGCAAGGTAGCAAGTAACAAAAGTGAGCAGACGGTATTGCAATGCTTGAAAATGAGGCCTAGGGTTCGTACTTTTGCTAGTGAAATCTCTCAACAATGCTAATATAATTGGATCATATAACCATCCCTCGACGTGTGATGAATAATCACTCCAAAGTTCCGATCTAGCGGAGAACACAAGAATAAATTGTTTGTAGGGTACGAAACCACCTCAAAGTTATCCTTTCCAACCGATCTATTCATGAGTTAGTACTAAAATAACACCAAGTTATCCTTTCTGATCGATCTATCTAAGAGTTAGTACTAAAATAACATCATATGATACACATCAACCAACTCTAATGTCACCCAGATACTCCAATGTCACCGCGAGTATTCGTGAGTTGATTATACGATATGCATTAAACAATTTCAGATTCATAATACTCAATCCAACACAAAGAACCTCAAAGAGTGCCCCAAGATTTCTACCGGAGAAACAAAGACGAGAACATGCATCAACCCCTATGCATAGATTACCCCAATGTCACCTCAGGAATCCGCGAGTTGAGTGCCAAAACACATATCAAGTGAATCAATATGATACCCCATTGCCACCACGAGTATTCATCGCAAGACATACATCAAGTGCTCTCAAATCCATAAAAGTATTCAATCCAATAAAAAATCTCAAAGGGAAAACTCAATTCACAACAAGATAGAGAGGGGAAAACACCATATGATACAACTATATTAATGTAACACCCTCGATGCGACTATATCTCCCACGTGTCGAGGCACGACTTAGAGGCATAATCGCATTGAAGGCATATGTCGCAAGTGAGGTAATCTTCACACAACCCATGTAATACATAAGGGAAAGAGATACATAGTTGGCTTACACTCGCCACTTCACACAATTACATGAATAAAGCATTACATCAACCAAATACAAACAGGGTCCGACTACGGAACCAAAATAAAAGAAGAACCCCAAATGCGACAAAGGTCCCCAATCGACCCCAACTGGGCTCCACTACTGATCAACTAGAAGGAAACAACACAAAGGACAAGATCTTCATCGATCTCCTCCTGAGCTTGGTTGCGTCATCTGCAAGGTCTCGTCGGCACCTGCAAGCTGGTTTTGGAAGTATCTATGAGTCACAGGGACTCAGCAATCTCGCACCCTCGCGATCAAGACTATTTAAGCTTATGGGTAAGGTAAAGGTATGAGGTGGAGCTGCAGCAAGCGACTAGCATATATGGTGGCTAACATACGCAAATGAGAGCGAGAAGAGAAGGCAAAGCACGGTCGATAAAAGTATGATCAAGAAGTGATCCTGGACTACCTATGTCAAGCATAACTCCAACAACCGTGTTCACTTCCCAGACTCCGCCGGAAAGAGACCATCACGGTTACACACGCGGTTGATTCATTTTAATTAAGGTCAACTTCAGGTTTTCTACAACCGGACGTTAACAAATTCCCATCTGCCCATAACCGCGGGCACGGCTTTCGAAAGTTCAAATCCCTGCAGGGTGTCCCAACTTAGCCCATCACAAGCTCTCACGGTCAACGAAGGAATAGACCTCCCCGAGACATTCCGATCAGACTCGGTATCCCGGTACAACAACATTTCGACAGGTAAACTAAACCAGCAACACCGCCCGAATGTGCCGACAAATCCCGATAGGAGCTGCACATATCTCTTCTCAGGGCACACTCAGATGAGCTCTCCATACAACTAAAACCAACCTCGAGTTCCCCGAGGGGCGCTGCACGGACTCTAGTTTGGACCAACACTCAGAGGAGCACTGGCCCGGGTTAAAATAAAGATGACCCTCGGGCTCCGAAACCCAAGGGAAAGAAAAGGAGGTGAGGCAAATGGTAAAACCAATGTTGGGCATTGCTGGAAGAGCTTTACTTAAGGCGAACTGTCAAGGGGTTCCCATTATAGCCCAACCGTGTAAGGAACGCAAAATCCGGGAACATAACACCGATATGACGGAAACTAGGGCGGCAAGAGTGGAACAAAACACCAGGCATAAGGCCGAGCCTTCCACCCTTTACCAAGTATATAGATGCATTAATTAAATAAGATATATAGTGATATCCCAACAAGTAAACATGTTCCAACAAGGAACACATATCCATGTAACCAACAAGGTACAAACTTCAATCTTCACCTGCAACTAACAACGCTATAAGAGGGGCTGAGCAAAGCGGTAAAATAGCCAATCAACGGTTTGCTAGGAAATGGCGGGTTAGAGGCTTGGTTCAACAATATAGGAGGCATGACAAGCAAGTGGTAGGTATCGCAGCATAGGCATAGCAAAAGAGCGAGCATCTAGCATAGCAAAGATAGTAGTGATTTCGAGGGTATGATCATCTTGCCTGAAATCTCGTAAGGAAGAAGAACGAGTCCATGAAGAAGACAAACGGACGTAGTCGAACGGATCCTCACAAACGCGACGTTCACGGAACCAACCCGAAGAAGCAACACCGGAAAGAAGCAGACAATCATGGTAAACAACCATCACATAATCATGGCATGATGCACAATCAAGTATGATGCATGTCCAGTTTAATGAAGCATGGCATGGCAAAGTGCACAAACAAACCTACAAATTAAGTGGAGCTCATTATGCAACGGAGTTGCATATTGACAAAACACCACGTCAATTATTTAGTTCTCTCTCGGTTAGGTACTCCACAATATTAAATGTTATTAAACATGGCAAGAGGGTGAAGCAAAAGAAAATACCCAACTAGTGAAGTTTAAATGAGGCCGGAAACAACGAACAACAATTCCGGAAACTCCTCATGTGCATAATTTAGGTTTGGTACTGTTCTTCCCTAAACATTATTTTAGAGTTGTTAAACATGCAAGATGAGTGCACCATGTTAAACTAGGCAAAATTCTACCCCATTTACATATAAAGTTTGTTAGATTCGGAGCTATGATTAAATAGTTATGAATTAAATCATTTTAACATGGCATAGGAGCAAATTAATGCAAACAACATTTTAAACATTTTAGACATGGATGAAAGTGACATATTATTAAACTAGACAAAACTCTGAGCAAGTTTCATATATAAATTATTTACATCCGATGCACGGTTGGTGAATTATTAAATGCATGAAGTGCAAGGGGCTTTCTGAAAAACTGCAGTCTCTGGAATAATAGACAAATCGTCCAGAACTGAAAAAAAACGATGCGGGCCGAATCTGGAGGGCTGGGGAAGCTGCTCACATCGGGCCCTTGAGGCCTTTGGCCCGCGGAGGCTGGCAGGCTTGCGTGGGAGCTGGGCCGCAGGAACTGGCGAACGAAAACACTGCTGGGACTCGGTGCCATCGTGGCCCACGCGCGGGACAATGGAGTCAACGGGCACGGGCGAGCATTCTCCTGCTCGAATCTGAAGAACAGAGAGATAGATATTCAGAGAAGCAGAACGGAAAGGGGAAGAAGAGAGAAGGCGAGGGCGACGGGCGCGCTGACGTGATGTGGAGGAAGCAGACGCAAAGGCCGATGGCAGGGGCACACATCCCGGGCAGTGGAGGCCGGGATCAGGGGACTTGACGCGGCGGCGACTTGGAGGCGAGGCGGATGCAGGCGAGCGAGGCGGGAAGCTTGGAGCGCGGCTTCGATGGCCGGCCGGTGAGGCTTGGCACAGAGGAAGGAGGTCTGGTGGGGCCCGAGGGCACACGGCGTCGGGGTGGCCGGGTCCGGTCGCGGGAGATCGTCGGGGTCCCGTTCCTTGCCGGATCGAAGCGGAGGCGAGCGGGTGGACATGGAGCTCCATGGCGCGGGTGCTGAAGATGGCGGGGTTGAGGACGAGTCCGGGCGCCATGGGTGCCATGTGAGGGAGCTTGGGGAAGCAGCTGCAACGGAAAGCGGTGACGAGGTCCTGGCGACGATGGAAGGGAGCTCCTGCAAACCACCCATGGCGGGTCAGGGACAAAGAGAAAGAGAAAAGGGGGTGAGAGAGGGACAGAATTGGAAGGGGAGGAGCGGCGGGGTCGAGCTTTCGCTGCGGGGGTGACAGAGCTTGCTGGGGATCGAGGAGGGGAGCATCTCCTCGACAAGGAGGAGCTGGTTGATCCCTGCAATTTTGTGGAGGCGATGGATGGCTCGGGGAAGATTCCAAAGAGGAGGTGGCTGGCGCTGAAATCCACGGAGGAAGAGAAGTGGCGATGGCGTGGGAATTTGGAGAAGGTGGAGGCTGGGCTGCGCTGGGATCCCGAGGAAGATTTTGGAGCGGCGGCGACGGTGAGGGACAAACCCCCTAGGTTTTAGGGTTAGGCTAGATTTGGTAGGTGGTGGTCTATAAATATAAGAAAAAAAAGGAGTTCGGATCCTCCGATCGAAATCGGACGGTTCAGAAAGAATGGCTAGGGAGTACAAATAATAAAACGGTGATATTTAGTAGACGTTTGGGGATGATCCGGACACAGCGGTGGCGACAGCCCGGGTCGGGTCCGGGACAACTTTCGGACGCTCACATGAGGGGTTCAATGCACTGTGCAGAGAGGGTTTCGGACCGTGCGGTCGCATCGGACAACTCCGGAAGCGAAGAGGGGAAGGAGGATGGACTAGGAGGGCTGTGGCGAGACTGCGAGGGGGAGAAGAGAGAGAGAGAGCCTGGCATCTGTTTCCGGAGACTGAAAACGTCCGACGTTAGACCGACTATATTGTCGCTATAGTTATCCGTCGGGCTATCAAACGAACTCCGAATGCGATGAAACTTGACAGGCGGTCTATCTACACTATAATAAGACCACACGTCAACTCTCATCCCATTCCGAGAACATTTTCTGGCCACTTATAAAATACTATTTCGGACATGCCGCGGGCGCGTGCAAGTGTGTCTGGGCTCAGAACGGACAACGGAGAGAACGAGGAGACCAGGACAGATGCAAGTTTTGAAAACATGATGATGCAATGCACATGATGACATGACAAGATGCAACACGCAAGCAAAAGACAAGGCAACAACAGCGAATAACTCGAAGACACCTGGCACATCGGTCTCGGGGCGTTACAACACTCCACCACTACGAGAGGATCTCGTCCCGAGATCAAGAATGGCACCGGAGGAACAAACGGAAGCGAAAAGAGATGAGGTAAAAGCTAAGTTGCTTCTTCGACAAACGAGTGAAACCATGAATCTTGAAAAGGTTAAACAAATTCGAGAAAAGAATACAACGAAGGTGAACAAAGTCGAAAACACTCCGTTAGAAAAGAGGAACGAGGAAAAACAAATTCAGACAGCACTCCGGTTGGAAAGAAAAATAATTGAATAAGGTCTTGATAAGATGGGAAGATATTTGATGAAATCACAACACACTGCCTCCGGAACTATTGAATGAATTGAACCAAGGGGTAAGAAAGATCTTAGACAGCACTCCGGTAGAACAGAGATGAAAGGCTTGATAAGGCGAAAAGAACTTGAGCAAAATGGCACAACACTCCGGTTAAATGGGTAGGCATGAAAAGAACAAGATCCTGACAAGAACAATAAGAAGGTTTGAAAAGAGCAACATCACAATGCCTCCGGAAGAAAAGAATAGAAGATAGATAATTGTCATAGGAGAATTGAGAAGAGAATGCCAACTTTTGCCACAAAAGAGCTTGAGAAGGCATCCTTAGGAGAAGGGTCGAACGGAGTTGTTGTGAAAACCCACAACGAAAAGAGCAAGGTAGTGGTGGGCTTATGGAAAACATCTCAAAATTACGAGGTGAAATTCTGCCACTAATGGAAACAAAATTGGATTGATATGAACAAGGAGACGAGAAACTTAATTCACCGGGAGGATAAAAGAAGAACTTGGGTCAATTATACGCCTCACAATAGCAAGATCCTTAGGGAAAGCTTTAGGTGAAATATAACCCAAGATAATTCCAATGACGAGATTGATGGATTTAACATATCTCATTCTTAAAGACATGTGAATCATGAAACATGAACTCAAATTATCAAGAATGGCATAATGCCACCTCCAATGATACGGTAGAAAGAATTGCACTCCGGATAGCAAGATGAAGAATAGATGAGCTCCTCTGAAAAGAATCTCGATGAACGCTTCGAGAAGGAATTTAATCCTTGATGAACCACCCTGTAGAACCTCCATGAAGAACTCCGTTAAACAAAAGAATGATCAAACGGAAAGAAAGGGTAGTTGAAAACACAAGGTGGAACCTTGTAATGATTTAGAAAGATCTCCGTGATGATATAATTGTGAGAACTTGGGACTCCGGAAAAGAAAGATGAACAAAAGAAATCAAGAATTTGATTAGCCTCCGGAATAGGAAATTAATCATTTGGATGAAGAAAAATAAGAATTACGTTATGTATATCCTTCACCAATTAAATTGATGATAATCAACGGATTCGACATATTACTTATTTTCGTAGAAAAGGTTAAGATAGGTATGGAGCAAACTTGAGAAAGTATTGAACGAACCACCGGAAGGGTTGAAACAACGAATAAATGATAAGAAAACGAATGACGAGAGCTCTTGAACGAACCCCCGTAAGAATTGAAAACGATTGAAGAAAAGATAAAGAAAACACCGGGAAGAATTAGCAAATGCACGAAGAAGCTTGAGGGGATTTAGTTACATGAGAATGAAGAGATCAAGAACTGATTAGAGGATAATTGATCGATGCACCGGTAAGATTAGGAGAACGATAACTGAAAGCTGGGAATGAATAATTATGAGATGATGGGCTCCGGAGAATCAAACTGAAAATACTCTGAAATACTCCGGATGGGTGAAAAGAATTCTCACGATCAAAACAATTACAAGAGGATGGCTAGAAGCTAGAATGACGAATCTTGAAGAGGATGGAACAAGGTTAAAGAGAAACTCTTCTTCGGTCTTCAAAATCCGAGAATGACAACGAGACACACCACCATGAATTATTGAGGCACACCGGAAGAATCAAAAGCGAAGAGGTTGAGCCAACTATGAAAAGAATTTGAAAGATCTTGGAGAAATACATTTGACTGATGATAAATCATTCTTATGTCAACCTTCGAAAAGAATTTGAGAATACCTCCGGGAAAAATAAGAAGAGTCAGGTAAGATCCTGGAAAATGACCTGTGGGTTAGGGCACACTCAAAAGAAACACCGTTGAAATGATTACTTGAAAAAGAGAATGCACCAGTTGAATAAAAAGGCTTGAATGATATAACATCCTCGAAATAGCTTGAATGAAAGAAGAGTGGATACACGAATCTTCGAGATATCTTCAGCACTTTGAAACAATTAAATAGCGAGAAGTGAATGAATATGAGGTGCACCGGCATGAGAAGGTATTTGAAACGAGGAAAAAGGGATATGAGATCAACACTGAAAGCTTGATTTGAAACCACTGGAGAAAACAAAATGAAGAATGATGAACTTGAGGCCCCGTTAGAATGACCATGAGAATCACCGGATAAGAACATTGACGGAAAAGAATGGCAAGACTTCACAAAAATAAAAGGATACTTGAATAAGAAATCTGGGTCCTTGAAGAAAAACAAAGGGAGGGAGGGTGGGAAAAACAAAGACAATTTGGAATGGAAGAAAAGAACACCGTTGAGAAACTTAGAATTGATCTTGCTAATGTTGAAGTGATTGGATCCACTTGAAGAGAAACACGCCGGTTGAAAAAGGATTGACATGGCAATCTCGATGATCAAGAAGGATTAGTATTCACATAGGAGTATGAGAACACCACTTGGGAAAGGTATGGAATCAACATTTGACTTCGAAGCAACTCGAATACCACAACTCAAAACAAAACAAAGATTGGCTTGCAGAATAAGCCAGAACAAACATATGATAGAGATTTCATCCGAAGTTTTCGTGGTGGGGCCTACACGGGCTCGATCATACAGCACCATCATGTACAAGGCAGTGCACATGACATACGAAGCGTCCCCGAGTCGGCATAGCCAAGGACTCTTTAAGACACAATGAGACCACTGTAAAACCGACCGTGAATAGGCGGACCACTAGACGTCGAACCCCAATTTCATATCATACATCTGTCGGAAAGATATCCTAAGATCTACTTGAATTCCCACCTATGAAACTCCCAAAATTTTCTGGTTATGCAATCAGGTGTTGGGGATACAGGGGAAGCATAATATCTCACCCAAACTAGCAAATCCTACATCCAGCTGTATCCATCCTTCAACACATAACCAAGAAACCTTCAGAAATCATCTACCTCAACCTTCGAAAAGCATCCGTTATACAAGTTATGGCAATACTCCCGAACTCCCGCCCCAGTACTGGGTGGCGTCGAGGTTATCTCACCAACGAACTGCATAAAAGAGATTTTCGATGTCGGCGTACTAAACTCTGGTATTCCAGAATTGCAACGATAAAATTATGACGACAACACCTCAGAGCTCAACTCCCCGGGACACTTCCACTAAACCCTTGACAGGAGGCACCAAGACAATGTTCTCATCATAAAACCATCGGAACGATTCCAAGATACCCGCGTGATCCTAAAAAAAATTTAGTGAAATTTGAGAAGAGAAGAGTCAAAACTCTACGTCAGGATGCCTTACCAGAGCGATGAGGAGACTGGGAAGTAAAAAGAATTCCTAAGCTCTCCCATATATAATTCCTAAATGACTCAAAACATTTTTCTAGACTCAACAACTCGGCCGCTAAAAACGATCAAGCAATGGGGCTCCTAAGGTCGGGGAAGGCTCTGATTACCAACTTGAAACACCCTCGATGCGACTATATCTCCCACGTGTCGAGGCACGACTTAGAGGCATAATCGCATTCAAGGCATATGTCGCAAGTGAGGTATTCTTCACACAACCCATGTAATACATAAGGGAAAGAGATACATAGTTGGCTTACACTCGCCACTTCACACAATTACATGAATAAAGCATTACATCAACCAAATACAAACAGGGTCCGACTACGAAACCAAAATAAAAGAAGAACCCCAAATGCGATAAAGGTCCCCAATCGACCCCAACTGGGCTCCACTACTGATCAACTAGAAGGAAACAACACAAAGGACAAGATCTTCATTGAGCTCCTCCTGAGCTTGGTTGCGTCATCTGCAAGGTCTCGTCGGCACCTGCAAGCTGGTTTTGGAAGTATCTGTGAGTCACAGGGACTCAGCAATCTCGCACCCTCGCGATCAAGACTATTTAAGCTTATGGGTAAGGTAAAGGTATGAGGTGGAGCTGCAGCAAGCGACTAGCATATATGGTGGCTAACATACGCAAATGAGAGCGAGAAGAGAAGGCAAAGCACGATCGATAAAAGTATGATCAAGAAGTGATCCTGGACTACCTACGTCAAGCATAACTCCAACAACCGTGTTCACTTCCCGGACTCCGCCGGAAAGAGACCATCACGGTTACACACGCGGTTGATTCATTTTAATTAAGGTCAACTTCAGGTTTTCTACAACCGGACGTTAACAAATTCCCATCAGCCCATAACTGCGGGCACGGCTTTCGAAAGTTCAAATCCCTGCAATGGTGTCCCAACTTAGCCCATGACAAGCTCTCACGGTCAACGAAGGAATAGACCTCCACCCGAGACATTCCGATCAGACTCGGTATCCCGGTACAACAAGACATTTCGACAGGGTAAAACTAAACCAGCAACACCGCCCGAATGTGCCGACAAATCCCGATAGGAGCTGCACATATCTCTTTCTCAGGGCACACTCAGATGAGCTCTCCATACAACTAAAACCAAACCTCGAGTTTCCCCGAGGGGGCGCTGCACGGGACTCTAGTTCGGACCAACACTCAGAGGAGCACTGGCCCGGGGGGGTTAAAATAAAGATGACCCTCGGGCTCGCGAAAACCCAAGGGAAGGTGGTAGGTTGTTAGTGCAAATGGTAAAACCAAGGTTGGGCATTGCTGGAGGAGCTTTACTTAAGGCGAACTGTCAAGGGGTTCCCATTATAGCCCAACCGTGTAAGGAACGCAAAAATCCGGGAACATAACACCGATATGACGGAAACTAGGGCGGCAAGAGTGGAACAAAACACCAGGCATAAGGCCGAGCCTTCCACCCTTTACCAAGTATATAGATGCATTAATTAAATAAGATATATAGTGATATCCCAACAAGTAAACATGTCCCAACAAGGAACGACATATCCATGTACCAACAAGGTACAAACTTCAATCTTCACCTGCAACTAACAACGCTATAAGAGGGGCTGAGCAAAGCGGTAAAATAGCCAATCAACGGTTTGCTAGGAAATGGCGGGTTAGAGGCTTGGTTCAACAATATAGGAGGCATGACAAGCAAGTGGTAGGTATCGCAGCATAGGCATAGCAAAAGAGCGAGCATCTAGCATAGCAAAGATAGTAGTGATTTCGAGGGTATGATCATCTTGCCTGAAATCTCGTAAGGAAGAAGAACGAGTCCATGAAGAAGACAAACGGACGTAGTCGAACGGATCCTCACAAACGCGACATTCACGGAACCAACCCGAAGAAGCAACACCGGAAAGAAGCAAACAATCATGGTAAACAACCATCACATAATCATGGCATGATGCACAATCAAGTATGATGCATGTCCGGTTTAATGAAGCATGGCATGGCAAAGTGCACAAACAAACCTACAAATTAAGTGGAGCTCATTATGCAACGGAGTTGCATATTGACAAAACACCACGTCAATTATTTAGTTCTCTCTCGGTTAGGTACTCCATAATATTAAATGTTATTAAACATGGCAAGAGGGTGAAGCAAAAGAAAACTACCCAACTAGTCAAGTTTAAATGAGGCCGGAAACAACGAACAACAATTCCGGAAACTCCTCATGTGCATAATTTAGGTTTGGTACTGTTCTTCCCTAAACATTATTTTAGAGTTGTTAAACATGCAAGATGAGTGCACCATGTTAAACTAGGCAAAATTCTACCCCATTTACATATAAAGTTTGTTAGATTCGGAGCTACGGTTAAATAGTTATGAATTAAATCATTTTAACATGGCATAGGAGCAAATTAATGCAAACAACATTTTAAACATTTTAGACATGGATGAAAGTGACATATTATTAAACTAGACAAAATTCTGAGCAAGTTTCATATATAAATTATTTACATCCGATGCACGGTTGGTGAATTATTAAATGCATGAAGTGCAAGGGGCTTTCTGAAAAACTGCAGTCTCTGGAATAATAGACAAATCGTCCAGAACTGAAAAAAAACGATGCGGGCCGAATCTGGAGGGCTGGGGAAGCTGCTCACATCGGGCCCTTGAGGCCTTTGGCCCGCGGAGGCTGGCAGGCTTGCGTGGGAGCTGGGCCGCAGGAACTGGCGAAGGAAAACGCTGCTGGGACTCGGCGCCATCGTGGCCCACGCGCGGGACGACGGAGTCAACGGGCACGGGCAAGCGTTCTCCTGCTCGAATCTGAAGAACAGAGAGATAGATATTCAGAGAAGCAGAACGGAAAGGGGAAGAAGAGAGAAGGCGAGGGCGACGGGCGCGCTGACGTGATGCGGAGGAAGCAGACGCAAAGGCCGATGGCAGGGGCACACATCCCGGGTGGTGGAGGCCGGGATCAGGGGACTTGACGCGGCAGCGACTTGGAGGCGAGGCGGATGCAGTCGAGCGAGGCGGGGAGCTTGGAGCGCGGCTTCGATGGCCGGCCGGTGAGGCTTGGCACAGAGGAAGGAGGTCTGGTGGGGCCTGAGGGCACAAGGCGTCGGGGTGGCCGGGTCTGGTCGCGGGAGATCGTCGGGGTCCCGTTCCTTGCCGGATCGAAGCGCAGGCGAGCGGGTGGACATGGAGCTCCATGGCGCGGGTGCTGAAGATGGCAGGGTTGAGGAGGAGTCCGGGCGCCATGGATGCCATGTGAGGGAGCTCGGGGAAGCAGCTGCAACGGGAGGCGGTGACGAGGTCCTGGCGACGATGGAAGGGAGCTCCTGCAAACCATCCATGGCGGGTCAGGGACAAAGAGAAAGAGAAAAGGGGGTGAGAGAGAAACAGAATTGGAAGGGGAGGAGCGGCGGGGTCGAGCTTTCACTGCGGGGGCGACAGAGCTTGCTGGGGATCGAGGAGGGGAGCATCTCCTCGATGAGGAGGAGCTGGTTGATCCCTGCAATTTTGTGGAGGCGATGGATGGCTCGGGGAAGATTCCAAAGAGGAGGTGGCTGGCGCTGAAATCCACGGAGGAAGAGAAGTGGCGATGGCGTGGGAATTTGGAGAAGGTGGAGGCTGGGCTGCGCTGGGATCCCGAGGAAGATTTTGGAGCAGCGGCGGCGGGGAGGGACAAACCCCCTAGGTTTTAGGGTTAGGCTAGATTTGGTAGGTGGTGGTCTATAAATATAAGAAAAAAAGGAGTTTGGATCCTCCGATCGAAATCGGACGGTTCAGAAAGAATGGCTAGGGAGTCCAAATAATAAAACGGTGATATTTAGTAGACGTTTGGGGATGATCCGGACACAGCGGTGGCGACAGCCCGGGTCGGGTCCGGGACAACTTTCGGACGCTCGCGTGAGGGGTTCGATGCACTGTGCAGAGAGGGTTTCGGACCGTGCGGTCACATCGGACAACTCCGGAAGCGAAGAGGGGAAGGAGGATGGACTAGGTGGGCTATGGCGAGACTGCGAGGGGGAGAAGAGAGAGAGAGAGAGAGAGAGACTGGCATCTGTTTCCGGAGACCGAAAACGTCCGACGTTAGACCGACTATATTGTCGCTATAGTTATCCGTTGGGCTATCAAACGAACTCCGAATGCGATGAAACTTGACAGGCGGTCTATCTACACTATAATAAGACCACACGTCAACTCTCATCCCATTCCGAGAACATTTTCCGGCCACTTATAAAATACTATTTCGGACATGCCGCGGGCGCGTGCAAGTGTGTCTGGGCTCAGAACGGACAACGGAGAGAACGAGGAGACCGGGACGGATGCAAGTTTTGAAAACATGATGATGCAATGCACATGATGACATGACAAGATGCAACACGCAAGCAAAAGACAAGGCAACAACAGCGAATAACTCGAAGACACCTGGCACATCGGTCTCGGGGCGTTACAATTAACAAAACCCGCGATACGTCAAGATCGTGACATCTCAAGAACATGAGAGAGAGAGAGAGTTTAAACACATAGCTACTGGTACAAACCCTCTGCCCCGAGGGTGGACTACTCCCTCCTCATCATGGTGGCTGCCGGGATGATGAAGATGGCCATCGGTGATGATTTCCCCCTCCGGCAGGGTGCGAGAACGGGTCTTGATTTGTTTTTCATGGCTACAGAGGCTTGTGGCGGCGAAACTTCTGATCTAGGGTTATTTCTGGGGGGTTATGTATTTATAGGATTTTTTGGCGTTGGTTTCACGCGAAGATGGCCTCGAGGTGAGCCCATGGGTTGGGCTCCAGGTGCGCCCTGGTGGGTTGTGCCCACCTCGTGGCTCTTCTGGCCCTCCCACGAAGCTTCTAGTGCCTCTTTTGTTCAAAAAAATTCGTCAAAAAGTTTCAGCTCCTTTGGAGAACTTTCATTTCTGCACAAGAAACAACACCACGGTAGTTCTGCTGAAAACAACGTTAATCTGGGTTAGTTCTATGCAAATCGTACCAAAACCATATAAAATTATTGTAAACATGGCATGAATACTTCATAAATTATAGCACGGTCTTCAACATCTAGTCTTCTTGCTCCAGCCGCCCAAACCAGCGCCCGCCGTACTGCCTGCGCCAACCTCCCGTGGCTGGCTGTGCTGCCGCACAGGCCTCACCGCCTGACCATTCTACCACTGGTTAGGCCTTCCCTCTACTCACTCACACCCCCCTATTATTCTCTGGCAACGGCAGCCTTACACCACAGCCGAACCAGTGAACCCTCGTACTCCCCTCCGTGTGGGCATCCACCTGCCTCATCTTCCCTGCCTCCGCATTGTTCCCTTCCTAGGCCTCGCCATCGTCCACCGCCCTGATTCTCTCGGCGCAGCATGGCCAACGGGGTCAACGAAGGGTAGTCGTCGGAAGAAGACTTTAGTCAGTAAGGCTGACAGCTGGACCCACCAGCTACATCTTCGAACACAAGGAAGTAACTCCATATTACGTGGAAAAAATGATTCCTCCCCGTAACAGCTGGGACCCACTAGTTATAGCTTCACATGGAAGGAAGTGCGTCCTTTTTCTCCCTGACAGCTGGGACCCACCCGGTCGAAGCGTGCATAGCATTGTCTGTCTAGTCACGAGCGTGTACGTACATACTGGTCGATCGGTCTCTCTGCAACGATGAACCATGACCGAGCAAAAAAAGCAACGGCACATGTAGTAGTACAGCCCCCGACATAGTAGTTCAAGCAATCCTGTCTAAACCATGTAGACATACGTACAACCATAGGGAAAAACACGTCCACGTCTGCACATATGGGCAAGGTATCGAATGCCTACTCGCGCATACGTACAGCCAGGGCTTGTGTACATGGAGAGGCAGCAGACGGCAACAACGATGTCCTATTCATCGGCAGCCAACCGGCTGGGTCGAAACAGAGAAACTGTGTTGTGTTCATTGGGAGGCAACGGAATGCATCTTGTTCATCGAGAGGCAACCAGCTTGGATGGAACAGCCAAAACGAGGTCTGGCGTACCGCAGAACGGAGGAAACGACCTGTTGTTCCATTGCATACGGTCGAAACGGGGTCCTGTTGATCGGGAGGGGTGTGGCGTACCACAAAACGAAGGAAACCGACTTTTGTGGAGTGCCTACGATTGAAACGGGGTCCTGTTGATCGGGAAGGGTGTGGCGTACCGCAAAACAGAGGAAACAGACTTCTCTTCGACCTCCTACGGTTGAAACGAGGTCATGTTCATCAAAAGGGGTTTGGCATACTGCAAAACGGGACTCCACAGGCTAGTGTTCATCCACCGTCTACTGCCTCGCTTTAGCCTACACGGCCTACTATTCATCCATCATCGACTTCCTCGAGCGTCCCCCTGCTACTATTATCCACGGCATCTTCCTCCTGCCTCCACCAGCTATTGTTCATCCACGGGGTCCTGTTCATCCAGCCTCCACTGGCTACTGTTCAACCAGCCCTCCACAGGGCCCTGTTCATCCACCCCCAACCGGCTCGGGGTGTGGCGGCCTCCTTGTGGTCATGTTCATCCAGCGGCAATGGCCTACTAGCTACCACAGGGTCTTGTTCATCCAACCCCCATCGGGAACTGTTCATCCAACCCCAACAAAGGTGACTGTTCATCAAGAGGCAGGTTCAATCGGCTTCAGTTAGCAACAGTAGTGAAGGAATCGTTCAGGTTTAGTTAACAGCCAAGGGATCGATCGCTCTGGTTCAGTAATGTAGCTAGTGCAATCACTCGAGTTCAGTAAGCAAATGCCTCGCTCAGGTTCAATTAGAGCCCAACGCCTCGCACACATGCGCATACGTGTATACGAGAGAAATGCGCAAACCTCCGTGCATCGCTTGGCCCTGACCACCCACCGTAACCGGGAACTCCCCGATATTTTCCTCGCCCTCGCTTCTACCATGATTTTTTCCATCTTGGACGGACCAAAGAAATTCATGCAGGTGCGTCCCCGGCCCGTCCAGGACGAAAAGCCAATTTTCTGTCATGATTTTTTGTCATAGAAGTAGGAGCCCACCACATCTATGGTGATACATGGTTTTGTCATAATTATCGTCACAGAAGTGTCATAAGCATGACAGAAAAAATTCGTTCAGGCCAAAATGTCATGGATGTGTCTTTTTTTGTAGTGTTTTGCGGAGGCGGAGGTTGCGGAGGCAGAGCTAGAGACGATGAAGCTTCGGTTCTCAGGCTGATGGCAGGAGACGAGGACCGGACGCCGGCGATCATTTAGATTAGGTATTAATTATACTCCAGAGCCCGCCTAGGACCGCTTTGATGTATTTGTAATGAAATCTGTCATGTTTATATGAAACTTGGTATGTTTATATGAAATCTAGTGTTTGTATGAATTCCAGACTTGTTTGAACGAATTTTGTCTGGTTAGTTCGAGTTATTGTGAAAATGTGTGCTGCTACGGTTGGATGACTGTCTCCCGCATTTGTGTCCACGGACTGGAACCACTTTGCGGGCACGGATGCGGGAGGATTTTTGCCCTAAACAATGTACTACCTGTACGCTGCAATCCTTGATCCAGATTTGAACCACGAGCTAGCCATGCGGGCTTACATCTGACCCCTCATTCACCATGCAATGTCCAAGGGCGCGTTTGGTTACCTACATCATTTTTTTGCCACTTTGCATACTTGTCCCAGTTGGTCCTGGTTGAGCATATGCAGGCAAAAAACAAACATCTGCATGTTGGTTGGTTATGTGCATCCCTTCTAGCGTGCATGTGCTAAAACAGAAGGCATGTTGTTTGGTTGCAGACTTGTTTGAGGGGAAACACAAGTCCGGTTGTTTGGTTACGTCCAAGACCGTTGTGCGGTAACCTCCTCCTTGATGTGGTGAGGTTACCAAAGGCACACATGAACTACTAACGACTAAACTAGTAGCAACAGAACAATCTTAGGCACAAACACAAGTCTTAACCATGCAGAACAAGTTTTAAACCAACATAGTACGATAAGTTCTAAGAGAAACCCAAGTCTTAAAGCAAGAACCAACAAGGATCGGGTAACAGGAGCTCAGTCGGCCGCGGCGAAGGCGTTGCCGTGCTCCTTGCACTTGGTGACCACCTCCACGCCCTCGTCGTTGAAGACGATCACCTTCATGGTGTCGGGGGTCAGCAACTTGAACGTCAGCATGTACCCGATCATGATTTGGTGAACAGCGGTGAAGGTGGCCCAACCCTGATCAAGGGTGACCCTGCCATTGATCACCCTCACCATCACCCTCCGTGAGCATCTGTTGTTCGCCTTGAGCTTGAACTCTGTAGGGATGGCGGGGAAGTACTTCGTGAAGTCCAAAAGCAATTGTAGATCACTCCCCAGCTTTGGAGCAAGGATAACCTTGCAGAAGTGGTTTGGTCCTGACTCCTGATGGTAGTGGCCATAGTTCCTCCGCTTGGGACTTGGGTGATCCTACACTGGCACTTCGACCAATGGAGGCACAACCTCCTTGCCCTTCTCCAATGGTGGCACCACCTCCTTGCCCTTGTCCATCTGCATTATGAACAACACGTAGTTCAATGGTCGACATTCATTCATATCGGCCTAACGCTCCTATATAACCCACCCCACTAACCCAGCACCGCACTCAAACCCCCTCTGTTTCACCACCTCTCCTCTTCCACCTGTCTGTTTCACCACCTCCCCCTCGTCATGAACTCCAACTCCAACCCCAACCCTTTCCCCTGTGGCATTGGATGGAGGGCCTTCTTTCTTGGGTGCTCACTCGGTGACTGCAAGAAGTTCGAGCACATCATGGAAGTGTGCTCGAACTTCAGCAACATCGATGACATGCACAAGGAGGTCAATGCTGTGATGAAGAATGCTATGCATGACGAGCTGAACAGACTGATTCCGGACCCAACCAAGGGTGCGATGTCAGTGGACATTCTGTGTTGGGCCATGAATCTGGCATACTCCGGCGACGCTGGACAGCAGGCAAGATGGGCCAAGTACAGTCAGTACAAGGTGCCTCAAGACCAGAGTGCTGCGGCGTACTGGAGTAGCACGTTCGGGTCGCCGGAGGCCGACAACGACGAGGTGCAGATGCTGTCTAGGGCACCGACGGTAGGTGACCGTGCAAGACCCATCATTCTTGATGATGAGGACAGAGACGGCGAGGAAGGAAACAAGATGGCTACGCCCCCCACCGCTTGACGCGACTCCAGGGTCGCCACAGCTACAAGAAAGTTTGTACCCCAATCCCCACCCCTGATGTAACCGAAAAATAACCTACGAACCCTAGTAGTTGTCAATGCAGAATCAATTGATGGCAATCCTCTACCCTCGATGTGTTCAATCCCATCCCTAACTCTTCAATCGCGTGCTCTAATCTAATCTAGCCCGAGTCGAAAGCAGTGAATGTATAGAGAGGACGAGGTCTTACCGCCATGGCCGATTCGCTCCGGTAGAGGTCTAGTCGCTTCGATGGTTGCCGTCGCCGTCTTGGATCGATTCGCACCAGAGCTCAGGTGGTCGCCGCCGCCGGTGTGAGTGGGGAAGAGAGGAGAGAGCGATGAGGAAGGGAGGTGAGGGTAATTTATGACGACGCATCTGGAAACAATGCGACGTCTTGGGACCGCACCCACGCGTGCAACCGCCCACGCCCACGTGCCTAGGGTTGCACCGCGCGGGCCTGGTTCTAAAAAAATCGATTTGAACGTTCCTCTGGATGCAGGCTCAGATTTGCTTTAATATTTATGCTATGCATGTCCAACAGTAAAAGCGGGTAACTAAACTGACCATTTTTTTCTGGCGCAGGCCTATCTGGGCGCGTGCTACAAATCAACCGGCTGATTTGTTGAGAAAGTAAACCGCCTTGACAGCCATTGGATCAACCAGCTCTCAGTCGTCAGATCCCGCAGACACTTAACCACGTGCGATGCGCTTCGAGGCGAACGACCGTTGCAACGCACAGTCTGTTGCAACGTAGCATACCCCCGCAGACAGACTCACACCTGATCCCCGCGAATCGCGCGGCGGCGGCGGCGACCATGGCAGGATCTGGCCATCATCTGTCGTCGTTCTGCCGCCGCAGCACCACCGGAGCATCGAAACACCACCACCTCCCCCTCCTCCATCTACCACCAGCTCCCCTCTCCTGGTTCATTCCAATGGCGCACATCACTAGGGATATGTTCGCATCCGCCTACAATCGAAGCTCCGGTGGGTCTGCTGCATCCCGGTGGACGGATCCAAGTTCAGCGACTGGTGTACACCCCAGGAACAACGGCCCCTGGCAAGCATCTACCATAACCCACCGGTGGTCTTCCCAGAGGCCACGACATCTACATCTGCTGCAAATTGGGTAACAACTCTGTGAAAACCCTAATAATTTTCATAATTTAGTTGTAGCAAATGTTAAGTGTTGCAAAAATGAGCATGGGTAAATCTGAACATTGAGCTTCAATAAAAACACCATGATACATTGGTAGGGGGTGAAATGTACAATTGCTGAATTTTTATTGAAAAATAGAGTATTGTATGTTGATTTGAAAACACAGTTTCAGAGAGTGCAGCATGAAAAATAACATTATGTTGAAAGAAATGCAGTTAAATATGTAGCACCCTCAAAAAAAAGAAGTTGAAACAAAAAAATGTAGCTTACGGAACTAATTAAGTGCTGAAAAGAAAATTATTGTGAAACTGAACTTAAATTTACTGAGTCAAATGAAGCATACTTACATCCCTGAAAAAATGAAATCCTGATGCTGAACTCTTTTGTTGCTTGATGCATTTACATGCTTCAAAAAATTGTTGAAACTATAAAATTGCATTCCAAGAAAATGTATTTCGGGTCATGAAGCATCACTTGTGCTTACAGACTAGCTAATAAAACTTTTATTTTGCTGTTGATAGGCTACCCACAGTGGTACAGGAGATGAGGAGAGCTTCACTTAACATCAATTTGAAGCAAACTTTGGAACAACTTCAACAAGAGAAATAAACGATTCAATGATAAAATAATAATACTAGTCTATTATGGTTCGAGAGGAGGTAGCAGGATCCACTCAAACACTACAGTGGAAGTGTGTTGAATCAAGAGTAGATAGTAAGCGCCTTTATTATGGTCGTTTCATTCTGTCCCCGCTTAGAAAAGGTCAAGCGGACACCGTCGGTATTGCCTTGCGAAGAGCTTTACTTGGAGAAATAGAAGGAACATGTATCACACGTGCAAAATTTGGGAGCGTGCCGCACGAGTATCTGCAATGAATGAAGATGATGAGGATGATGAGATTTCATCTCAACCACTTGCACCCTATGTTGGGATGCAATTTGACTCTGTTGATGATGCTAAGCAGTTCTACAACGACTATGCATTCAAAATGGGCTTTGGCATACACATATCTGCTTCAAAGAATAGCCAAAAGAAGGGGCCCACGATACTAATCAAGAGGGTGTTCCGGTGTGTCCATGTAACGCCCTCGATGCGGCTATAGCTCCCATGTGTCGAGGCACGACTTAGAGGCATGACCGCATTGAAAGCAATGTGGCAAGTTAGGAAATCTTCACAACATCCCATGTAATATAGATAATAAAAGGGGAGAAACATAGTTGGCTTACACTCGCCACGTCAATCAAAGTACATGAATAGCATTACAACATTCAAACACTCATGGCCCGACTACGGCGCCAAAATAAAAGAACAACCCAACATGCGACAAGGTCCCGATCACCCCAACTGGGCACCACTACTGATCATCAGGGAAAGACACGTAGTATCAGTGTGAGTCCTCGTCGAACTCCCACTTGAGCTCAAGCGCGTCATCTGGAACGGAATCCTCAGGCCCTGCGTCTGGTTTGGAAGTAATCTGTGAGCCACAGGGACTCAGCAAATCCTGATAGTAACTGCACATATCTTGTTCTCAGGGCACACTCAGATTGTCTTAGGTACGGGTAGGCCAGCCCAAAGTTTCCCCTGGTGGCCACCGGTAGCTGACAGGTGTACCAACACTCAGAGGAGCACTGGCCCGGGGAGGGGGGGTTTAAAACAAGATGACCCTCGGGCTCCGGAAACCCAAGGGAAAAAGAGGCTAGGTGGCAAATGGTAAAACCAAGGTTGGGCATTGCTGGAAAAGCTTTAATCAAGGTGAACTATCAAGGGGTTCCCATTATAACCCAACCGCGTAAGGAACGCAAAATCCGGGAACATAACACCGATATGACGGAAACTAGGGCGGCAAGAGTGGAACAAAACACAAGGCGAGAGGCCGAGCCTTCCACCCTTTACCAAGTATATAGATGCATTAAGATAACAAGGCAATATAATGATATCCCAACAAGTAAAATAATGTTCCAACAAGGAACGGTCTCCAATCTTCACCTGCAACTAGCAACGCTATAAGAGGGGCTGAGCAAAGTGGTAACATAGTCAATCAACGGTTTGCTAGGACATGGTGGGTTAGAGGTTTGACATGGCAATTTGGGAGGCATGATAAGCAAATGGTAGGCATCGTAGCATAGGCATAGAAAAAGAGCGAGCATCTAGCAAAGCAAAGATAGTAGTGATTTCGAGGGTACGATCATCTTGCCTGCAAAGTTGTCAGAGTTGACTGGATCCTCGAAAGCAAACTCAACGGGCTCCTCGTTAGCAAACTTGTCTCCCGGCTCTACCCAAAAAAGACAAACAAGCAACAAGGACACAATCAACCACGTGTAAAGCTCAAACAATATGATGCAAAGATGGTATGCTATGCGGGATGCGATATGTGATGCATATGCAAGATTTGACAAGGAATGAATGATCCTGGCCTCAACTTGGAAATCCAAGTGTGCCACTGGAAAGGTGGGATGAAATCGCTTGAAAACGATATAAAAATCACCGGAATCGGAGTTACGGTTTGGAAAAGGCAAGCGATTCAAATATGACACCGGTCTGCGATATACAGCAAGTAGCCATCTAAATGCAACAAGGTGAACATGCTACAGCACCCAAACATGGCAACAAAATACATGGCAGGGATCCATTCATGATGCTTAACAAAAGATGAACACTGAGCTACGACCAATTCATCCATTAACAGGTTCAAACAAGCATGGCAAAAATGCATTTGACAAACAGATTTCAGACTTAGTGAAATTAACACTTGTCTGGAATTTCAGATCAGGTAGCACACTTTGGAACATGAAAACTATAAGCTACAGGACCTGAACATGACAAAGTAAAGCCTGGCATGGAGATACTCAAAGAGCTTACAAAAGTACCTTAGTGACCATGAGCCAAAAGGGATCAGAAAATACATTTGCAAGCATGTGAACATGGCAAAAACATAATCAGTTCTCAGACTTGGTGAAAAACTGGAGCATGCAAATCAGATATCAAGTAGGCATGTTTACGAGCTCGATGCACTCACTACAGAGCAAGTCATGACAATCTAAGCATACACCCATCAAGAATACACATTATACAAGCTAGACATGGCAAGAACAATAACATAGCATGCAAGGATCAACTACAACATCCTCGGCAAAATCGCTAACAAGTAGACAATCTGCCCAGATTCACGAAATAGCAAAAGTAGAGCTCGATTGACTCAAGCTAGGGTGCTCCATAATTGCAAACAAAGACATGTATGGATAGAGCGCTACAAGATTAGCAAAACATCCTTACTGATCATCCTCAAAAGAGGCATGGATCACTAGGAAACAACATGAACATATGGCATAATGAGATAAACAGTCCAAGGACTTAGTGGAATTGCTAAGCCCCTGAAATCAGCATTAACGAATGTACCACTTTGCAAGGTTGTGCTAGTCACCACACACATCACAAAAATACATGGGTTACACCTCTGAATAGATGGCAAAACATATAACAAAACACATGTAGAGCTCAGGGGCATATCATGCACACAATAATCATGGCAAAAATGACAAATATCTAATTGGAGCAGCAGATCTAACAATTATCTCAAATAGCACTCTTCCAACAGCATTTCGGGCATCAATATGAACTCAAATGAAAATGATGCAATGAGATGAAATGATGTGCTCTCTGAGACGAACATTTTGATATGCTATATGCCCAAAACGGAGCTACGGATGCACAGTTACGATGCGATGAACAAGGGCAAAATATTAGGGTTTCGGGCAAAAGGTCAACCCTGAGATCTGGATCTAGATCCAGCCGGCACGGATCCCGAGGATCATCGGAGTTCCTGTTCGCCGGAGTGGACGAGCTCGCCAGAGATGTCGGGGCGGCCGGATCCGGGCAGTGAGGAGGCGACCCGCCGGACGGAGCTCGCCGGAGCGGGCTCGGCGACCGGGGCGGCGGGGCGAAGTCCGGAGCAAGGGGCCGGTGGCGTGAGCTTGCGGCGGCGCAGCGGCGACCCGCGGCGCCGGCCGGCGAGTGCGGCGGCGAGGCGGCGCCGGGAGGGAGGAGGAAAGCCCCGGGCGGCGGCGGGAGCAACCCGGGCCGGGAGGGCCGCGCACGGGCTCTCCGGGCCGGCGCGGTTGGTGGAGGCGGCGTCGACACGTGGCAGCCCGTGGGTGGTCGCGGCGGACGTGTCCGGCGGCCGGCGGACGTGTCCGGCCACGCAGAGAGGGTAGATCTAGGGTTTCGGGCGAGGGGATCCGCGAATTTTGAGGAGGGGGTCTATATATAGGCATAGGAGCAGCTAGGAGAGTCCAAATGAGGTGCGGTTTTCGGCCACGCGATCATGATCGAACGCTCTAGATGATGGAGAGGGTTTTGGTGGGTTTTGGGACAACTTGGAGGGGTGTTGGGCTGCAACACACACGAGGCCTTTTCGGTCCCTCGATTAACCGTTGGAGCATCAAACGAAGTCCAAATGGTACGAAACTTGACAGGCGGTCTACCGGTAGTAAACCAAGGCCGCTTGGCAAGTATCGTCCCAATCCGGAAATGTTTAATCCCCACACAGGAAAGAAAAGGTAGAAATGACCACCAGAGGAGAACGGAGCGCCGGAATGCAAAACGGACAACGGGGAAAATGCTCGAATGCATGAGATGAACACGTATGCAAATGCAATGCACATGATGACATGATATGAGATGCATGACAAAGAAAACAACACACGGAGACAAAAACCCGAACCCGAGAAAATAAAATAACTTAACGCCGGAAACGGCAAGAGTTGGATTACATATTAGGAAAATCATATCCAGGGTGTTACAACACTCCACCACTATGAAAGGATCTCGTCTCGAGATCTAGGACTGAAAGAACGCCGGGTACTCAGAACGGAGGTGATCCTCGCGTTCCCAGGTGGCTTCACGGTCGGAATGGTGTGACCACTTGACTTTGAGGAATTTGATTGACTTGTTGCGAGTTTTGCGTTCAGTCTCTTCAAGAATAGCAACAGGGTGCTCACGATAAGAGAGATATTCTTGGAGCTCAATGTCCTCGAAGTTGACGGTGCGGTCAGGAGTCTTGAAGCACTTTTGAAGCTGAGAGACATGGAACACGTCATGAACATTTGCAAAGTTTGAAGGAAGCTCGAGTTGATAGGCAAGATCGCCTCTCTTGCTGACGATCTTGAAAGGTCCCACGTATCTAGGGGCAAGCTTCCCTTTGATACCAAAGCGGCGAGTACCTTTCATAGGAGAGATGCGGAGGTAAACATGATCTCCGATCTTGAAAGCCAAATCACGGTGCTTACTATCATAGTAGCTCTTCTGGCATGATTGGGCTGCTTTGAGGTTATCTCGAATGACTTTGCACATTTCCTCTGCCTCTGTGATTAAGTCATTACCCAAAAGCTGACGTTCACCGGTTTCAGACCAGTTGAGAGGGGTACGGCACTTCCTGCCATACAGAATTTCGAATGGGGCCTTGCCCGAACTTGCTTGAAAACTGTTGTTGTAGGAGAATTCAGCATATGGAAGACAATCCTCCCACTTCATGCCGAAGGAGATCACACAAGCCCTGAGCATATCTTCAAGAATCTGGTTGACACGCTCGACTTGGCCGCTAGTTTGAGGATGGAAAGCTGTGCTAAAGCGGATGTTGGTGCCCATGGCCTTCTGAAAAGAATCCCAAAACATGGAGGTAAAGATGCTGCCACGGTCTGAAGAGATCACTTGTGGAATACCGTGCAGAGAGACAATTCGAGAGGTATAGAGTTCCGCCAATTGAGCTGTAGTGATTGACTCTTTGATAGGCAGAAAGTGAGCCACTTTGGTGAGTTTGTCGATGACAACGAATATAGCATCATTGCCGCGTTTGGACTTTGGAAACCCAGTAACGAAGTCCATCTCAATGTGGTCAAACTTCCATTCTGGAATGGTAAGAGGTTGGACGAGACCCGCTGGCCTTTGGTGTTCTTCCTTCACTCTTCTGCAGACATCACATTCGTTCACGAACTGAGCAATCTCGCGCTTCATTCGAGTCCACCAATAAGCCTGCTTGAGGTCCTGATACATCTTCGTGCTCCCAGGGTGGATGGAGAGGAGAGAATTGTGAGCCTCGTTCATGATCACTTTACGAAGGTCACCTTTTGCACAACAATACGATCCTCGAAGAAGAGAGTATCCTTGTCATCAAGGCGGTAGCACTTGTACTTGGGTTGACCCTTGGCAATCCCAATCTTCACCTTCTTCACCATAGCATCAAGAAGCTGGGCTTGGCGAATCTGGTCTTCCAAGGTAGGAGAGACTTGAAGGTTGGCGAGGAAACCTTGAGGAACAACTTGCAGATTAAGTTTGCGGAAAGCTTCACAAAGCTCGGGTTGATAAGGCTTGAGAATCAGACTATTGCAGTAAGCCTTCCTGCTCAATGCGTCAGCAATCACATTGGCCTTGCCTGGAGTATACTCGATACTCAGATTATACTCTTGAATCATTTCGACCCATCGAGTTTACCTGAGGTTGAGATTAGGCTGAGTGAAGATGTACTTGAGACTCTTGTGGTCAGTGAAAATGTCCACTTTTCTTCCCAATAAGAGATGTCTCCAAGTCAAAAGAGCATGCACAACTGCCGCCAACTCGAGGTCATGAGTGGGGTAGTTCTTCTCATTGGGCTTCAACTGGCGAGAGGTATAAGCCACAACTTGCTTCTCTTGCATCAACACTGTGCCAAGACCTTGGAGAGAGGCATCACAAAAGACCTCGTACGGTTTGGATTCATCAGGCGGAGTCAGAACTGGAGCGGTGACCAATTTCTCTTTCAAAGTGTTGAAAGCGATGTCACATTCCGGAGACCAAACGTACTTGACGTGCTTCTGGAGAAGATTTGAGAGAGGCTTCGCGATCTTAGAAAAGTTTTCAACGAATCTTCGACAGTTGCTTGCGAGACCGAGGAAGCTACGGAGTTGCTTCACATTTTGAGGTGGTTCCCAATTCACAATTGCAGACACCTTCTCAAGATTCACCGCAATGCCCTTGGCAGAGATGATATGCCCAAGATAAAGAACCTCATTGAGCCAAAATTCGCACTTGGAGAACTTGGCGTAGAACTGGTGTTCCCTGAGCTTATCGAGTACCAAACGCAAGTGCTTGGCATGATCTTCCTTGTTCTTCGAAAAGACCAGAATGTCGTCAAGATAGACCAAAACGAAGTCATTGTTGTAGGCATTGAAGATGAAGTTCATCATGCGAGAGAACGTCGGAGGAGCATTGACGACGCCAAAAGACATGACAGTGTATTCATATGAACCATAGCTTGTCCTGAAAGCCGTCTTGGGAATATCTTGTTCACATATTCGAATCTGATGATAACCCATACGGAGATCAATCTTGGAGAATACTTGGGCACCTTTGAGTTGTTCGAACAGCTCGTTGATGTTGGGAAGTGGGTATTTGTTCTTGATGGTCTTCTTGTTCAATGGACGGTAATCAACACAAAGTCGGTCCGTTCCATCCTTCTTCTTCACAAAAAGAACACCACAACCCCACGGAGAAGAACTAGGCCGGATGAGACCCATTCTCTCTTGAATATCGAGTTGCTTCTTCAGCTCCTTCAACTCTTCAGGTCCGAGCTTGTAAGGACGCTTGCACACTGGTTCCGTACCAGGCTCAAGATCGATGACGAATTCAACTGGCCGGTGCGGAGGCATTCCTAGAAGCTCTTCTGGAAAGACGTCTTGATATTCGCAAACGACTGGAATTTGCAAGATAGCATCCAGTTCACCCTTCTCATTGAGAGAAAACAGACGGATGGTATCATCATGAGCGACAAAAACAATTACATCCTCAGATGAATGAGTCAATTGAATCTGCCTGGCTGCACAATCAAGATGCGCCTTGTGCTTAGAAAGCCAATCCATTCCGAGAATAAGATCAATATCCGAGTCACCAAGAACCGTTGGAGAAGATAGAAATTTGTAGTCACCCAAAGTGATAGTAACATCCGGAGCAATGGAGTTAGCATGCATGCGCCTACCGGGAGAGACAACTGCTAATGGACTAGGCAAAATTTGCAAAGCCAAACCATGCTTAGATGTAAACGGTCTCGAGATGAAACAATGCGATGCACCCATGTCAAAAAGAACTCTTGCAGGAATATCGTTAACAGGAAGGTTACCCATGATGACATCTGACGAGTCCTCTGCCTGAGCTGCATTCATCAAGTTAACCTTGGCGTGCTTGGGGTTATGCTTGACCACAGCTGTACTTGCCGATCTCACAGGAGGAGGAGGAGGAGGGAGACGCCTCTGATTGAAGCACTTGTTGGCATAGTGACCCTTCTGTTGGCACTTGTTGCACGTGACCTCTGAAAGCGGACGGTGATACGGAGCACTCGATCTTGGAGCTTGAGACGAAGTCTTGTTCTGAAAGCCAGGGTTGGGTGGGTGGGAAGATCCACTGCCACCTTTGCTCTTCTGATACGGCTGACGGAACGGAGGAGGAGGAAGCCAATACTTCTGCTGCTTGGCCACTTGAGTAGAGGAAGAAGGAGTAGCATCTCAGACTCGCTTCTTGGAAGCATCACACCTCAGTTGAGCAGCCTCTTGCTTCAATGCCATGTTGTAGAACTCATCGTACCTCAAGGGCTCAAAGAGAACAAGAGCTAGCTGGATTTCTTCTCTAAGACCACCCCTGAACTAGTATATCATGCTCTTATCATCAGGGACGTCCTGCTTAGCAAAGCGGGCGAGCTTCTGGAACAACTTGTTGTAGTCATAGACAGACAAAGAGCCTTGCTTCAGGATGCGGAATTCCTCACGCTTGCTTTCAACCATGCTCTGAGGAATATGATGAGCTTTGAAATCTTGACGGAATTCATCCCAGGTAATCTCACGGCCTCCTCTGGAATCCTTATACTGCTGGAACCATTCTGCAGCTTGGTCTTTGAGTTGGAAGGAAGCGAACTTGACAAAGTCCTCAGGCCTGACGTTACTGCACTCGAAATGCTTGCACAGATCCACGAGCCAATCGTCAGCATCAGTTGCCTCAACACAATTGCTGAAAGTCTTTGGCCTGTTAGCAAGGAACTGGTTGAGTGTAGCAAAGTGATTCTTATTGTTGCCTTGGTTCGCTTGATTGCGCTCTTGAAGAATTTGCATGATCAACTGCGTGTTTGCATTGGTTGCGGCCATCACAGCTTGCCATGCCTCCGGAGGAGGTGGAGGTGGTGGCGGATCCTGATTCTGATTCTGATTCTGATTCTGATTGGTGCTCTTAGCGGGATCCATCCTAAAGAGGGTGACAACCGTTAGCACATTTTCAGATAAGATGAAGCTGAATCCAACGGAATGAAAATTGCAACATAAAGTCTTCACATCCGAACAAAATGAACGAATGCATTCCACTTGAAATGGTCACATATCCATAAATTGAGAAGCCACTTAGAATTTAGGTAGAGGAATAAATCAACAAGGTACGGATCAAGAACAAATACTCGGTAAGAAATCCCAATCTCAAACCAAATATCCGTGGAAGAAGAACTAGAGCTACAAGAATTCTCACCTATGAAACTCCCGAACCTTTCCGGTTATGCAATCAGGTGTTGGGGATACATGGGAAGCATAATATCTCACCCAAATCTAGCAAATCCTACATCCAGCTGTATCCATCCTTCAACACATAACCGAGAAAAACTTCGGAAACCATCTACCTCAACCTTCGAAAAGCATCCGTTATACAAGTTATGGCGATACTCCCGAACTCCCGCCCCAGTACTGGGTGGCGTCGAGGTTATCTCACCAACGAACTGCATAAAAGAGATTTTCGATGTCGGCGTACTAAACTCAGGTATTCCAGAACTGCAACGATAAAATAGTGACGACAACACCTCGGAGCTCAACTCCCCGGGACACTGCCACAACCCCTAAAGATAGGAGGCACCAAGAACAATGTTCAAGTCACAAAACCATCGGAACGATTCCAAGATACCCGCGTGATCCTAAATTTTTTTAGTGAAATTTGAGAAGAGAAGAGTCAAAACACTACGTCAGGATGCCTTACCAGAGCGATGAGGAGACCGGGGAGTAAAAAGAATTCCTAAACTCTCCGATATATAATTCCTAAAAGACTCAAAACATTTTTCTAGACTCAACAACGGCTGCTAAAAACGATCAAACAGTGGGGGCTCCTAAGGTCGGGGAAGGCTCTGATTACCAACTTGTAACGCCCTCGATGCGGCTATAGCTCCCACGTGTCGAGGCACGACTTAGAGGCATAACCGCATTGAAAGCAATGTCACAAGTTAGGCAATCTTCACAACATCCCATGTAATATAGATATTTAAAGGGGAGATACATAGTTGGCTTACACTCGCCACGTCAATCAAAGTACATAAATAGCATTACATCAACCAAACACTCATGGCCCGACTACGGCACCAAAATAAAAGATAAACCCAACATGCGACACGGTCCCGATCGCCCCAACTGGGCACCCCTACTGATCATCAGGAAAGACACGTAGTATCAGCGTGAGTCCTCGTCGAACTCCCACTTGAGCAATAGCACGTCATCTGGAACGGAATCCTCAGGCCCTGCGTCTGGTTTGGAAGTAATCTGTGAGCCACAGGGACTCAGCAAATCCCGATAGGAACTGCACATATCTCGTTTCAGGGCACACTCAGATTGTCTTAGGTACGGGTAGGCCAGCCCAAAGTTGCCCCTGGTGACCACCTGCGGCTGACGAGGTGGACCAACACTCAGAGGAGCACTGACCCGGGGGGTTTAAAATAAGATGACCCTCGCCTTGGGCTGGCCTAACCCAAGGAAAAAGAGAGGCTAGGTGGCAATGGTAAAGACCAAGGTTGGGCATTGCTGGAAAAGCTTTAATCAAGGCGAACTATCAAGGGGTTCCCATTATAACCCAACCGCGTAAGGAACGCAAAATCCGGGAACATAACACCGATATGACGGAAACTAGGGCGGCAAGAGTGGAACAAAACACTAGGCGAGAGGCCGAGCCTTCCACCCTTTACCAAGTATATAGATGCATTAAGATAACAAGGCAATATAATGATATCCCAACAAGTAAATAATGTTCCAACAAGGAACGGTCTCCAATCTTCACCTGCAACTAGCAACGCTATAAGAGGGGCTGAGCAAAGCGGTAACATAGCCAATCAACGGTTTGCTAGGACATGGTGGGTTAGAGGTTTGACATGGCAATTTGGGAGGCATGATAAGCAAGTGGTAGGCATCGTAGCATAGGCATAGCAAAAGAGCGAGCATCTAGCAAAGCAAAGATAGTAGTGATTTCGAGGGTATGATCATCTTGCCTGCAAAGTTGTCAGAGTTGACTGGATCCTCGAAAGCAAACTCAACGGGCTCCTCGTTAGCAACTCGTCTCCCGGCTCTACCCAAACAAGACAAACAAGCAACAAGGACACAATCAACCACGTGCAAAGCTCAAACAATATGATGCAAAGATGGTATGCTATGCGGGATGCGATATGTGATGCATATGCAAGATTTGACAAGGAATGAATGAACCTGGCCTCAACTTGGAACCAAGTGTGCCACTGGAAAGGTGAGATGAAATCGCTTGAAAACGATATAAAGATCACCGGAATCGGAGTTACGGTTTGGAAATGGCAAGCAATTCAAATATGACACCGGTCTGCGATATACAGCAAGTAGCCATCTAAATGCAACAAGATGAACATGCTACAGCACCCAAACATGGCAACAAAATACATGGCAGGGATCCATTCATGATGCTTAACAAAAGATGAACACTGAGCTACGGCCAATTCATCCATTAACAGGTTCAAACAAGCATGGCAAAAATGCATTTGGTAAACAGATTTCAGACTTAGTGAAATTAACACTTGTCTGGAATTTCAGATCAGGTAGCACACTTTGGAGCATGAAAACTATATGCTACAGGACTGAACATGGCAAAGTAAAGCATGGCATGGAGCTACTCAAAGAGCTTAACAAAAGTCCCTTAGTGACCTTGAGCCAAAAGGGATCAGAAAATACATTGCAAGCATGTGAACATGGCAAAACATAATCAGTTCTCAGACTGTGTGAAAACTGGAGCATGCAAATCAGATATCAAGTAGGCATGTTTACGAGCTCGATGCACTCACTACAGAGCAAGTCATGACAATCTAAGCATACACCCATCAAGAATACACATTATACAAGCTAGACATGGCAAGAACAATAACATAGCATGCACGGATCAACTACAACATCCTCGGCAAAATCGCTAACAAAGTAGACAATCTGCCCAGATTCACGAAATAGCAAAAGTAGAGCTCGATTGACTCAAGCTAGGGTGCTCCATAATTGCAAACAAAGATATGTATGGATAGAGCGCTACAAGATTAGCAAAACATCCTTACTGATCATCCTCAAAAGAGGCACGGATCACTAGGAAACAACATGAACATATGGCATAATAAGATAAACAGTCCAAGGACTTAGTGGAATTGCTAAGCCCCTGAAATCAGCATTAACGAATGTACCACTTTGCAAGGTTGTGCTAGTCACCACACACATCACAAAAATACATGGGTTACACCTCTGAATAGATGGCAAAACATATAACAAAACACATGTAGAGCTCAGGGGCATATCATGCACACAATAATCATGGCAAAAATGACAAATATCTAATTGGAACAGCAGATCTGACAATTATCTCAAATAGCACTCTTCCAACAGCATTTCGGGCATCAAGATGAACTCAAATGAAAATGATGCAATGATATGAAATGATGTGCTCTCTGAGACGAACATTTTGATATGCTATATGCCCAAAACGGAGCTACGGATGCGGAGTTACGATGCGATGAACAAGGGCAAAATATTAGGGTTTCGGGCAAAAGGTCAACCCTGAGATCTGGATCTAGATCCAGCCGGCACGGATCCCGAGGATCATCGGAGTTCCTGTTCGCCGGAGTGGACGAGCTCGCCGGAGATGTCGGGGCGGCCGGATCCGGACAGTGAGGAGGCGACCCGCCGGACGGAGCTCGCCGGAGCGGGCTCGGCGACCGGGGCGGCGGGGCGACGTCCGGAGCGAGGGGCCGGCGGCGTGAGCTTGCGGCAGCGTGGCGGCAACCCGCGGCGCCGGCCGGCGAGTGCGGCGGTGAGGCGGCGCCGAGAGGAAGGAGGAAAGCCCCGGGCGGCGGCGGGAGCAACCCGGGCCGGGAGGGTCGCGCGCGGGCTCTCCGGGCCGGCGCGGTTGGTGGAGGCGGCGGCGACACGTGGCGGCCCATGGGTGGTCGCGGCGGACGTGTCCGGCGGCCGGCGGACGTGTCCGGCCGCGCGGAGAGGGTGGATCTAGGGTTTTGGGCGAGGGAATCCGCGAATTTTGAGGAGGGGGTCTATATATAGGCATAGGAGGAGCTAGGAGAGTCCAAATGAGGTGCGGTTTTCGGCCACGCGATCGTGATCGAACGCTCTAGATGATGGAGAGGGTTTTGGTGGGTTTTGGGCCAACTTGGATGGGTGTTGGGCTGCAACGCACACGAGGCCTTTTCGGTCCCTCGGTTAACCGTTGGAGCATCAAACGAAGTCCAAATGGTACGAAACTTGACAGGCGGTCTACCGGTAGTAAACCAAGGCCGCTTGGCAAGTCTCGGTCCAATCCAGAAATGTTTAATCCCCACACACGAAAGAAAAGTTAGAAATGACCACCGGAGGAGAACGGAGCGCCGGAATGCAAAACGGACAACGGGGAAAATGCTCGAATGCATGAGATGAACACGTATGCAAATGCAATGCACATGATGACATGATATGAGATGCATGACAAAGACAACAACACACGGAGACAAAAACCCGAACCCGAGAAAATAAAATAACTTAACGCCGAAAACGGCAAGAGTTGGATTACATATTAGGAAAATCATATCCGGGGTGTTACAGTCCATGCCGGGAAGCCAGAGAATAAGGCCGATACTAGCAGTGCTTCGGAAGCAATCTCAACGGAACAACACTCATCTAGCAAAGAGTCTTGGTTTGAAATGGATGTCGCAAACAAGCGTCAGAAAAATAGATTGGTGCATCATGATTGCAAAGCACACTTAATAGTTGGGCTGAGGGGTGATAAATGGGTTGTTTCATATTTTTTTTGCAGAGCATACACACCCTCTGATGCCACAGCCAGAGCGTGTACGGTTCTACCGCTCACACCGCAACATTCTGCAAGAAAATTTGGATCTCATATTGACAATGCATGATGTTAACTTCTCCACATCATAATGCATGGGAATGCTTGGGAGGGTTCGTGGTGGGGACCGGAGGATACTGCCATATGTCAAGAGGGATGTTACAAATGTTCGGTCCAAGCTGCGGCAAACCATAAATCTCCGGGGCATGGACATGACAGTTGCATACTTTGAGAGGCGGCAAGATGAGAATCCTGAATTCTACTTTGCAAAAACAGTTGATGAGGAAACAAACTCTGTCATGGGGCTGTTTTGGGTTGATGGGAGGACAAGGGCATTGTACCCTAAGTACAAAGATTGCATCTTCTTTGACACCACCTTTTGCACAAATAGGTATAACATGTCGTTTGCTCCGATTGTCGGCGTCAACAACCATTTGCAGACAATTTTGCTGGGGTGTGCTTTGCTTCCGAATGAACAGATTGAAACTTTCAAGTGGGTGTTCCAGCATTTTTTGATTGCGATGAACAATGAACACCCATTGAACATCATGACAGACCAGGACAAGGCAATGGAAACAGCCATTTCTGAAGCCTTACCAAATACAGTGCATAGATGTTGCAAATGGCATGTCCAGCGGAAAGCGAGGGAGAAGTTGGGTAGAATACTCAGCAGGGATGAAGTTTTTGAACAAGCTTTCTACACATGCATCAACGATCCGGACATGGTTGATGAGTTTGAGGAGAACTGGAAGCACATGATACATTGCTTTGAATTGGAAGATAATAGACACATTTGCAACATGTGGCGGACTCGGCATACCTGGGCTCCAACATACATCCGGAAATGCTTCTTCCCCTTCACAAGCACTACAGGTAGGTCGGAGGGCCTCAACTCTTACTTCAAGACATTCATCAATCCTCAAGAGTCGGTTTGGAAATTTGTGCAGCAGTATGAGGTGCTCCAGGAGACAATGCTAGATCGTGAGGACAACCAGGCTTTCATTGGTGAAGCAACAACAGCACCTCTTTACTCGAGATACAACATTGAGCGTCAGGTAGTGAACTTCTACACCCGGGCAGTTTTTGGCAAGTTTCAATCAGAAGTGATTGCATCGACGGGATATGTAATCAACCAGGTCCCTGCAATTCACAATGGAAGCATGAACTTTGAACTTTTCTCAAATTACTATGAGGACCCAAAAATATTTAAAGTAAATGTTGAGATGTCAGATGAGAAGTTTGAGTGCAGTTGCAGTTGTTTTGAGATGAATGGAATTATATGTGCACACATCATTAGAGTGATGACTCATCTAAATGTGCAGACCATCCCACAACGCTATTTGCTAGAGAGGTGGTCTGAAAAAGCAACAACACCAACAGGCAACCAGCTTCTGGATTTTGGACTCCCATCGAACAATACCCTCAAGTACAACTCACTCTGCAGGAAACTTACTTGGTTGGCCTCACAAGCTTGCAGCAATGACTTTGCATACAACCTGCTAAATGATGCAGCAAATCAGCTTGAGCCTGTTATAGATGCAGCAAAAAGAGGGGAACTACCAGAGCAGCAGGAAGAACATCAACAGCAAATGCCGCAGCAACCAGCAGAAACTCAAAAGGTGCCAAGTCGGCAGCGACAAAAAGCCAATCCAACAAAGCAACAAGGTCAAGCCACCAACCCGGCTCCACGACATGAACAAACGGCTGATCCGCCTGCTGCACAACCGGGCGCCATGCTTCAAAACCCAGCGCGTGTTCCAAAAAAGGTCGACCAACTGAAAAGGAGAGGAGGAGGAAGACTCTGCTTGAGCAACGAGAGGATGCACACAAGAATAAGGCTAGACAAGAGGAGAAGAAAGAGGAAAAGAAGAAGAGAAGAAATTGTTGATAAAAAAATGATCCATAAGTATTCCAGGGGGGAGGGGGACATTGTTGATAAAACAACATGAGCATATAATTCCTTACCATATTGCTAGTTGCCTTGTGCAGCAGTTGCACATCTTTGCTGTTCTTTATTGGGTTGAAAATGTTGAATTGCTTCATTGCCAAGTTTGCAACAACTACAGCCCAGTGCCTCTTCTGGACAACTATAAAGAAAAGCTGCAAATGGAACAACTGTGAGGTTACAAAAAAGCTGCGACAAAAAGAAATGAAATAACAATATGTAAACTAAACAGAGAAAAGAAATATCATACTAGATCGCAACTTGATATGTTGCTGCTCTCACAGGCCATCCTAAACTTCCTTTCACACAGTTTAGGATCAAAAACTTCGGGCTCAGCAGCCAGTTGACCCTGAAAACCCAGAAACAACAACGGAAAAAGAAAGTAAAAATGATGATGCAAAAAGAAATGATATATGAAAATTGAGAAGATGCTATGGAATATGTCCACTAACACTCATAAAAACTGAGAATGCAAACTTCTTCGGCTTCTTCCTGCTGCAACTTTGCTCCATGTTGAAAGTTTTGAGGTAGAGAGTCATGACCTCATTGTCAATCTCGGCTCGTGGCTTTAGCGAGGCATGGAAATTCTGAAGGGAGGTGTGGAAGCCATCTATTTCAATGAAAGCAGGGTTGCATATTCAATACATAAAAAGTGATGCATTAGCTACAGTATATGATGGAGAGAGAAGTTTTCACATCAAACCAAAAAATATAGTTTGAATCAGAAACATAAACAACTATGAAATCTCCATGAGCATGTTATGAAAAAAAGAAAAAAGAAAAAGCCAAAACACTCACAGAGATTCGCCTTCCTTTGGTTTCCTTAACTTGTATCTGTTCATAACATACTGCTGATGTAAAGCGTCCCCGGTTGCATCAATCTTGATCTTCTTCATCTTCAGAACCCCATCAGGTGACTGGGCAGCCCTTTTCTTCTTCTTGACAGCCTTCTTCGAAGCACAACTTGGCCCACTGCTGGAATCAACATTTGGTGTTCCAAATCCAGAGATAGTTGAATTACCTTGCATCAAGACACATAACAAAAAAGAAAAATAAAGGTTAGATATGAAGCTTCAAACCGAAGAAACAAGAAAAAAAAGAGGAAGAAATAGCATGTAAAACACACCTAAAGACCCAACAGTTGCTGCGGTGACAACAGGAGATGCATCAAAGATAGGCTTGTTGATCTCATTTGAGGTGGAAACTTTTGGATCGCTGTCAAAAGGAGAAGAAGAGATGTCTGTTGCAATTGGATGTGCAATCTTATTCACATTAGCCCTAGCTGCCTCTGGCGTTTTGTCAAATGTAGGCCCCGCTGAATCCGAGTGCATCGCAGCAGAGGGAGTGGCAACTGCATATGGGATCTTTGAAGATTTAGGTGGCACTTCCTGGTCAAACCACTCGTAGTCTTCGCTCCCAACTGGAAAAAGGTCACACGATGGGCCATCATCCCATTCCATTGCAGCGGCTTCCATTGCTTTCAGTGTGCCCTGTGATAGGATAACTGTGCCATCATTGGCAGCAACGCCCTCAGCATCCTTGCCATGGTTGACACGTGGACTTGCTTCTGCATCAACCTCTATTGAAACATCCTGCTGTGCAACCTCCTATTCAACCTCCTTTCCCAAGTCTAAAGGCCCCTTGCCGACTTGAGCGCAACTCTGCCCTTGTTTCAACACGGTATCACCAGCACCTTCGAAGCTAGGAGTCCTGGGGCCAGCTGACACTTGCCTTTCCACTTCAGGTTGTTGAGCTGAGGCACTGGTATTAGGCGCGGATGCTGTGTTGCTTCCACCTGCAACGAATGTTACATCTCCTCCGCCCTTATCCTCCTTCCTCCTTGACTTGCTCGAATGAACTTCAACCAAAAGCTCCCCCACCCTCTTACAGAACAATGACTGAAAAACCTTCCCAACAGAATTCAGAGTGCTCTTCAACCCCACTTCATGCAGATTCTTGTGCTTCTCATATATTTGTTGCATATGCTCCGAGATCTGCTCCAAAGCATAAAACACAATGAGGTCCTGGAAACAAGAAGAAAAAGAAATAGACAGAAAAGAAGTGATGATGAGTGGGAAATATGCACCTCCAAGTCTGCACTTGAAGGCAGTGGGTGCAGCTACTCATCTAGTGAGCCGCATACATCGCCGCCTAAGTCATTATCGTCCGTGTTGTGTGCTCTTGTTGCATCGGGGGGAGGAGCTGCTAACCCATGCGGTTTCTTCTAACAATCAACATTGATGTGGGATCCCTCTGTTGCATATGGGGTGTTTGACAAAAGGTGAAGCTGCAAACAACCAAGAAAAGATTGAATCGTGGAAATAACAGGGCGTAAACAAAGAAAGGATTGAAACATGTGTAACCAAGAAAAGATGGATGTCATCTTACATTGCGTTTCCCAAATTCAACCTTGTGGAGGGAAAGCTTGTTTCTATCAAGTTCTGCAACGATTTTGAAGTCATCAGTGCTGACAAAGCATGCCCTAGGAAGAGTCCGATTGAATGTGTGCAGACCAGCCAGAGTCCTAGGAATGTCCAAGAAGTCCATGTATATTACCTGCATTATTGATGATTTTGAAGCATCAAGAAAGAAAGGAGCTGAAAATACTATTGTACATGGCCTAAATGCAAAAGTCAGATATGGGGAACACATCAAAAAAAGAAGAAGATAAAAATGAACTTTCACAACAAAAAATAAAGTGTAAAAAGTAAAAATGGGCATACCGCAAACATTGGTAGACACCCTCCAATCCAGAACCCACCTAGTCCAGACTTCCTCTTTTGTTGGTACTTCTTCACCTCTCTCATAGCAACACCCAATACATGCTCATCCCAAGCAAACTCATTCAACTTATCGATATCCATCAAGCTAGGAAGGTACTCTATCGGTATCATATTCCCAGTGCCAGGGGTTAGCACAAGACCAAGTGAAAGTAAAACCCAAGACCTCTGAATGGTAACAACATCGTTGTTGCTCGCCTCACAAAGCACACTGATGCAACGGTTGATTGGAGCCCTGCTCCCAGATCGGTAAATGTTGCGCAGCTCGTGTGGCTCGTTCCTCTTCAGCACCTCCACTGGCCTGCTCCCGCATGGGATGTTAAAATTTTTGGGCACCATGTCTCTTGTAAAATGTATAGTCTTCAATTTATGGCTGAAAAACATAAACAAAGAAGTTTAACAAAAAAATAGTTGTGAGATCAACCCAATGCAAAATAGTGACATACAGAAGCTCTGCTGCACTAAACTAATGCAAGATCCATATGGCTCTGCTGCACTATTACACAAAGTTCAGTTACAGAAGCAACAGAACTAAAAACACTACTCAAAATCCTGTCGTGTGCACTGAAGATGAAAAAAATACACAAAAATGTAACTATTACACAACAAATCAGAAAATGTCGTAATTTGCTAGCTCAAACAATGTAGAGCATTCATGCCGTTGCACTGAAAACAAAGTAAACTATGATGTTGCTAGCTCAAACAATTTAGACTATGGTGTTGCTGAATCAAAAATAACACACTTGCCAACAAAAAACCATGAAAACAAAAACAAGGGTGTACCTGAACATGCTCCTTTCAGGATCAATTTTCATGATCAACCAATCCATGAAATCAGCTGGGACGGAGAAAGATCCAATATTGAGCAGAGAACCGAAATAACCCCCATTTATAACTGCCCACTTATCATCATGATTTCAAGAGCATTTTCCCAATCGAATGTAAACGAGACGCAGAAAATCGTGAAGCAAAAGACCCATTAGTAGGTGCTTCATCATCCATTGGAGGATCGCTGTGGAAAAAGTAAAAAAGGAAAATCATTAGATAACAAAATTTGCTATGAAACATCAGCAACAACATCAAAAAAATGCACAACACTGCATTCAGTTGCTCAAACACACACCAAAATGCATCAGTTGCACACATCACTGCATCTCATGACCGAACAAAAAAACTCAAACCTATCAATCTTCATCATGGAAGCATGTTCTGAATAAATGCCTGGCATAACAGCCTACTATCCATCTACTATCATAACCTATGAAATGATCTCTGAACCATGATCTAAAAAAAGCATGCTAAATTAGATGTTGTATATACATGAAAAGAATTAAAACTACTATGTAGTGTGATGTTGCTGCATTGAATCATAACTACAAAAAGCTACACCATTTCTTGACAGTAGCACCACCCCTGAACCCACCCCCTCACCTGTCTTTGGCACACTGACAGCAGCACGAAACCTAAAAACACCCTCCAAAATCCATCCCACCCAAACACCATCAACCATATTGATGTTTCCTATGAAGCACGAAGAAACACCAACATCGTCCCCCTACTGATGCAAATGTATCAGCTCTCACTCCATCAACCCACCCTCGCAGCAGATCCGGACGAGCCTCACCGCACAAATCACACACCTCCCACCCCCCTCCCCCCACAACAGATCCAACGACACATGAGCTCAATCAACCACCATCATGCCCCAGAACCAAAAAACCTCCAAAAATCCCCTCTATGAACCCTAACGCAACACTATGGAGAGGAAAAATGGAGGGGCTTCGATTGCTTACTTCGCCGGAGGAGCAGTCCATCGCTTCTGTTGGGTCTGCGCGAGGGACTTCCCTCCCTGCAACCTTCGGCGCCGCCGCCTGCCCACCTTGCACCCGAGAAGATCGTCGCATCCAGTCTGAATCTCGTCCGACGCGCACGGAGAAGGAAAGGGAAGAAGGCCGAGAGAAGCAGACACAGATGCGAGATCGGGATGTTGCAATTATTGCTCAGGTGGGAGCTCAGGTACGACCTGGTCCACTCGCGTCCCACGCGCAACCAGAAGCGTTCGATCTGTCCCGATCGGACGGCGCGCGAGGCGGTTTTCTTTCGCCAGAAATCATCCGGATTAAGTTAAACGTTTTCCATGTCCGAAACAACAGCGATCACGGCATTATACTAGACTAGAGGAGCTGCCTGCCCGAGAGACGACCTTGATCTTAGATGCGTGCCCACCGAATTCATCCATATCGCATTATATATGTACATCTTTGTGTAAACAAAACGGAGAGTTGACCTTGAGTGCAGCTTGCATCTGGGATTGGAATGGATACAAAGCCAGCCTCGATGAGAAAAGTCAAAGTCAAGCCTATGTTAGCACACGGAGTGCATCCGAGAAGACGAGAAGAGAAATGGAAGAGAGGGGAAGCATCGGAAGGGACCGAGGGCAGCAGCAGGACGGGAATGGGAGGGCCGTGGCCATCGCCGACGGCGACGTGATAGAGATGGAGGCAGCGGCAGCGTCGACGGTCGCTTCTTCTGGGCAACAAGGCGATGATGCGGCCGGCGGCGTCCACGTCCAGGTACTGTTCGCTCCCCATCGCTCCCCTATGCGGTTTCTCTGACGGATAATTAGTGATTTTCTTTAGTTATTATCTGATGGATAATTCCTTTGGATTTGTAATGTTTTTCTTGCTGGCAGAGGCGCGCTAATTAGTGATCAATTAGTTCTCTGACGGATAGTTTATTCATTTTTGTGTAGTCTCATTTGACGATAGGCAGAAGGCCTTCGGTTTTGCGAATTTGAGTCGTTAGTTTTTTTATACCGAAAAGGCTTTCGCCCCGTTCTATATATAAAGCAACGATCAACAACATGGAAACTCTGCCGAATGTTTCAGGTGGAATTGAATTTAGACGTTAGTGATGCAGTACACAAAATAAACTAAACTTTGCGTTCACTTGTACTATTGAGCAGGGGCCTAGGTGGAAGAGATTTCTAGCATACGTTGGACCAGGATTTCTCATCTCCATGGCTTACCTGGATCCTAGCAACTGTAAGCCCAACCAGCCTTGTCTCCTTCCGTCGTCTCTCCATTGGACTTTAAAATGTTCTCATGTTTATGCCAACTTATCTTGCTAAAAAGATGATGAACAGATGTAATTCATCGCCACTAAACAATATGAAAACACTACTGTATATTTCCTTTCCATTGTTTGTTTATTGCATTCTGACAGTTTAAACTTTGCAAAACCAACAGTGCAAACTGATTTGCAGGCTGGATACAGTCACAGATATGAGGTATAAATAAATTATCCAAAATGTTAAAACTATTTCACCCGTCGTGCTGGAATAACTGGGGCCTGAACATTGTAATTTCTTTCAGTTATTATGGGTACTCTTATTAGGGTTCATCTTTGTGTTGATTATTCAGTCGTTGGCAGCAAAGCTTGGCATCGTTACAGGTGAGATAGTCAATGTGCTCTTGATGCAAAATATACTGTTTTGTACTCCCTCCGTTCCTAAATACTTGTCTTTCTAGACATTTCAAATGACTACTACATACGGATGTATGTAGACATATTTTAGAGTGTAGATTCACTCATTTTGCTCCGTATGTAGTCACTTGTTGAAATGCCTAGAAAGACAAGTATTTAGGAACGGAGGGAGTATTTAGTATGAAGCTTAGCATATATTTTCACATAATCTACTTTAGGAAGGCACCTCGCGGAGCTGTGTATGAGTGAATACCCCAAGCCTGTCAGGTACGGCCTATGGTTTTTCGCCGAGCTAGGTGTGATTGCTGCCACTATACCAGGAGGTATTGAATTTAGTGTTCCTAGTTTTTCCTTCTGTTTTTTAACTTGTAAAATTATATTTACTTACTGCCCCCTCATTTTCAGTTTATTAAGCTCATCGGTTTATGTTGACTTATAGGAGTAATTGTTAGGCGATAGTTCGAAAGCGATATTCCCCCTTTTGCATTCAATCCACACGGTAGGTACTCACGTGAAAGGGATAGGTAAACTATAGCATAAGGGCAACTCTAACCGACCCTAATAAAGGAGGATCCGGCCGAGTAAACCCTTACTGGAGTATTTTTACTCCACTAAGTTTTGGCAGGACCTAACCGATCCCCTATATATAACGGAGTAATTTTTGTTTTTTCTAAACTTTTGCAATTCTAGTATACATTGCAACTACATATTAGCACACGTATAGAAACTGAATGTTCAACCAAATCACGAATATAGTTTACAAACCAAATGCAAAGTTTACAAACCGAATTATTCAAATTTAAACACGTCGAATGGTCCAATGTAGCAAATAACATGTGACAGAACAACTAGGAAGCGCTATGACATTGCCAGTGATGTTCAATAATATCATCTTGGAGCTGAGCATGAACTTGTCGGTTCTCGATCTTGCGATGCTCTTCAAGGAATGTCAGGATCCTATTTGGATCATACTCTGGTTCAATCGGAGTCCCGTTGATGATGTACCGAAAGTTCTCAGGCATCTCCCTCTCGTCTTCGATGATCATGTTATGCAATATGATGCAACAAGTCATGATCTACCATAGAACCTTGAAGCTCCAGTACTTGGCAGGGCCACGAACAATTGCAAAGCGCTTCTGGAGCACACCTAAGGCTCTCTCCACATCTTTCCTAGCAGCCTCTTGACATTGGGTAAAGTGAATATTTTTGTTACCTTTTGGACGCGGAATTGTTTTGACTAATGCAGCCCATGGTGGATAGTTGCTATCCGCAAGGTAGTAATCCATCGAGTAGTTGTGCCCATTGACCGAGTAGTTGCAAGCAGGAGCATCTCTTGTAATAAGCCTAGAAAACAGTGCTGATCTTGAAAGTCATTGTGAGAGCCAGACAAACCAAAGAATGAATGCCATATCCAAAGATCCTTCGATGCAACTGCCTCAAGAATGATCGTTGGATCGTTGCAGTGGCCTTTGTACTGACCCTTCCACTCTGCAGGACAATTTTTCCATGTCCAGTGCATACAGTCAAGTGATCCAAGCATCCCTGGCCATCCTCTTTCTTCACTCTCGGTCATCAGCCTCTGGGTGTCTTCCTCGGTGGGTGCTCTCAAGTACTCGGGTCCAAAAACATCGATCACTGCTTTAGTGAACCTTCGAACAGCCTCCAAGATTGTGTCTTCAGCAATGCGGACATAGTCGCCAACGGCATCGGCTGAACACCCATATGCCAAGACTCAAACAACCGCAACACACTTCGTTAGAGGATTTGCACTCATCTCTCCACTTGCATTTCTCCGGAGCTTGAACCAGTCATCATACTTCTCAACGGCTTTTGCAATCGTTAGAAAAAGACTTCTGTGCGTCCGAAAGTGCCGACGAAAGTACTTCCCTGGATAGGTTGGCTTCGAAGTAAAATAGTCCCTCATGATCTTGGCATGACCCTCTGCTCTATCACGTTTGATGTGCATGCGGCCAAACCGCGATCCCCTCCTAGGGCGCCGAATATCATCATTGAAAATCATGCCTAAAAGGGTTTCAAAGTCTTCGTCGTCTTCTTCCTCTTCGGATGACGACGAGTCTTCGAAGACCATCTCCCTCAACCTCTTCATCTACAATTCAAACGGCTATGGCTCGGTTAAAAAAGAAACGAGCAAAAAAACTCACCTAGGCAATTCGTCGAACACTTGCGGTGCGGTGGTGATGCACTGGCCAGCCGCCGTCATTTCGGACAAACCGGTGGGTGGCGAAGCGTGAAAATGACCTGCAGCGGCGTGGAATCAAGGCCTGGAGCGGCGCCCGCCAAAGAGGAAGAAAAAACGAATCAATCCGACGAATCGGTTATGGCAAGGCGGTGGCGTTTCACCTGATTCCGGCGACGGTGGACGAACGGGCTTGGTTTCGGGCAGATGGGCGGCAAGGGCCAAGGGAGGCAACGCGATAGCAGCGGGGGTCGGCGAAGAGGTAGTGGTGAGGGAGAGGCCCAAGAGTTATGTTTTGTGCGGTAGCGGCGGAGTAAAAATAGGGGTGGGATAGGCGCCGGAGTATAATTTATCCTCTGCTAACGGTTAATGGGGATCGGCTAGGTGCACGTTAGAGGAGAAAAGCCGAAATTATCCTCCTCTAACGCCGGATAGGGGATCGGTTGGAGTTGCCCTAAGTAGAAAATTTGAATCATGTTACTAGAGAAATCAGTGCAGCTTTAGACCCATTGTATTACTGCTAGACGAGCAAGGTAGCAGAAGAATAAGGGGGAAATGCGTTGGAGCACCCGGGTACACACACCCCTATATGAAAATGCATTAAAAAATATTAGGAAATTTCAAAAAATTCTAAATTTTTGGGATATGAAACATGAGCGCCCATGGTACACCTGTGTTCATTTTTGTGGGGAATGGGTGCCTGTGGTATCCGCGGCACAGGAATTATGGTTGGACATACGTTACATCTAGTTATTTTCCACGCATATGAATTTTTTGTCTTCTTTCCTAATATGTCTTTTAATTCTATATTCATATAGGGTTGTGTGGCACTCGAGAGTCACAAATCCTCTTCCAAGAATCAGGGTACTACTGTAGTAGGACTATGAAATATGGCGTGTAGTCCATTTGGTCCGGCAGCGGCATCCACCGTCCCCGACACCATATGCTAGCAATGGATTCAGCTCAGCTCAGGCTACCTTGTGCTCTTCTCGAAATAGGCTCGCCCCGCTTTGTAGATAAAGCAAACATCCCAATACATAGTGACAAAGCAACACGTATGGCTGGCTAGGGCAACAACAAAATCATGCCCAAAGAAAGCATAAAAGAAATAAGAAAAAAGCCACCTAGTGGCAGTAGGCATATTGGCACTATGGAGAAGCGAGCCATCGCGTGGTAGTCAGCGCGCATCCAGCATGAGCCCAAGACAGACGTGGTCCCGCTATCTAGTGAGCGGGTGCCAGTGCTGCAAAAAAGCAAGGAATTAGAAGAACTAGTCAGAGGCCTGCCGTTGAAAGACCCGCTCAATCACCATTTTATTACGCGTCGTCCATAAAGTCCATGACATCGCTGCAAATATAAGCTAGGAATAGGATAGGCGGCATTTTCGCCCGGCCTGGTTAGCCCCGGCTTCAAGAAACTCCCCAAGGTCTAGGGCCTCACAATCAGGCCCCAGAGCCTCGCGGGCGAAACTCTAGAGACACGTGCTGCAGTGCACGAGAGCAGGATGTGGTACCCGGTCTTCGGGACGCCACACAAGGGGCATAAGCCATTGCCCGGCCAGTGCCGCTTAAGCACCTCCGTCCCAGAGGGCAGGCGGTCTCACAACAGTTGCCACACAAAGATCTTGATCTTTAGGGGCAACGAGGCCTTCCACAAAGGCTTAGTCCATGGAAGAATGGGCGCACGACATAAAGCCCGATAGACCGAGCTCATAGAGAATACCTCGAAAGGGGAAATACTCCAGGACACGGTATCCGGATAATCTAATAGCATTGGCGGGAGGGTAGCCCGCAATCTAGCCGACTCTACAGTCTCTGCCTGCCCAAAAGTGCGTCGGAACACAATGTTCCAATGTCCATTCTAGACGGCCAAGGAAACCAAGGGCAACGGATCCATCCAGGCACCATACTGACAGCTCACTGTCAAGTTCTTGGCAGAATCGATGTTGGACCGTCATATGCCCGGCGTGGTCTCTCCCCAACCAACTATTTGCCATGTAACTCACGGCATCAACATTGTGCTAGAACCCACAACGCTAATTTTGCACGAGTCTGGCCACCACCTGCACAACACGGGTGAGAACAAATGTTTTCCAAGACACGTTTGTTTCACTCGATCCAGATGAACTCAAGCCAAGGCCGATGATGATCACCGAGTTGATCTCCCCCAGGCGCCGACTCCCTGCCAGCTGACGGAATCCAAGCCCACGAGGCGGTGCCACACGCAGAATTTATCGAGAGGCTAAAATATGTGGCATTCCTCCGCCATACAAAACATGGCCCCGAGCACGTCCGCGATGAGGATGAATAGTGGTGCCCCCTGCGGTGACCCGAGGGCTCAACCCTAGCCACCGGGCACCCTCTCCCTCTTCTCTAGCCCCTCGCCTCCGCAGGCAACAGTCGTCGGGCTAAGACCGCGTGGCACTGGCGGCGGCGGGGGGCGGGGGGGCTTCTCTCCCTTTTGCTTGGTTTGGCGGCACACGGGCCACGAGAACTAGCGTAGGCCCGGCCGGCATGGCGCGCGATGGCTGCGGGGCTGAGCGGTGACGGGTCTGCCAGGTGCGGTGGCTCGCACGTGCTGCATGGGGTCTCCTCTCCTCTCCGTGGGCGTGTGGGGGCGGACAGGCTATGCGTGGCGTGTGCAGATCTGAGGTGACGGCCTTAGTCGATGAACGTGCCTCCCTCTCGGTGGCGGGTGGCCGATGCGGATGCTGGGGGCAGCCCTCCTTGGCTGTTCGAGCAGCAAGATGGCGGCGGACGTGGGGCTCGGTGATGGGGCTTCCCCGGTGGCCCGATGCATCGATCCGAAGACGGTGTCCTTTGCTCTAGTTCCACACTTGCCCTGCTAGCCCAAGATGACAACGACTTCCGGGTGTTGCTGTTGCTGCAGTGTGGGGCGATGGGGGGCTTTGGATTTGGATTGTGGGTATCTCTTGGCTGGCGACGGTGGCCACGATGTCGGCAATGTTTCGGGCATTGCTACCCTTCCTGAAGGCGCGTTGTGATCCTTCCCTTGCCCTCGACCTCTGTGGCCCGGGTGAAAGCCCAAAATCTCCTGTGTTGGTACTGAAACCGACATACCTCGGGGTAGGGAGTCCCGAGTTGTGGATCTCGGATCTATGGATAACAGGGGACGAAGGAGACAGTATTTACCCAGGTTCAGGCCCTCTCGAAGAGGTAATACCCTACGTCCTGCTTGATTATATTGATGATAATGTATCGAGTACAGCTGTACAGGCGTGATCTACCTCAAGATTGTAAGTAATGTTCTAACCCTAAGGCTAGGTGGTTGCAATTGTGATCCTCCCCCTATGGACAAGACCTCCCAGTTTATATAGACACTGGGGGTACCTAGGATTACACATGGTCGGTTGTCAATCTAGGGTTACATGCGCTGCCAAGCTGTTGCATGTCTTGGAGTACACTTCAAGTCTTTGGTAGAATCCTTCTTCATTACGCTGAGATATGAGGCTTTTGGAGTCCTTCTAGAGAAATGGTGGGGCTCATGGACTGTGGGTCGACTAGGTCGGTACCCCCTAGTCCAGGACACCGTCAGTAGCCCCCGAACTGGTCTTCAATGCCAAGGATAACATCAGACACGTGATTTCGGCTCCAGAGTCTTCGGCTTGACAGGTTAATTCCTTCAAATAATTTCGGTATGAGATCCTCTCCCGCCAACAGGCTCTAACCAGATTAATTCCCAAAGGGAACAACTCTTCAACCATGTGTTAGCCAATCCCCCTAGCATCCGAGGACGCGAGCTAACTTAGCCTCGAAGGCCATCCACCTAGGTGTGAATGGTGCCCGTAGCTTGACAACTTTTTCTGAAGCATCACTTCTTATAGCAAAGTGGGTCGGTAACTCCTTGCTCGATTCGCGGCCCGAGGCGATTTTTCATTGGCACGTCTTATCAAAACAGAGATCGTCCTCGTATTTTGGGGTATCATCAAGATTTTGTTTCACCCCACGCGCATAATGGCGTTTCTGTATTGAGGCATTGCGATTTTAACGGCGTAGTAAGGGGACTCTTGGCCTTTCACAGGCCTATAAGAGTGAAAAGGGAGCCCTTGACAATCCACGCTTCCATTCGTCCCTTGCCTACTGCCTCCTGAGCTCCAGCGCCCAGATCCAATCCTCAATCCACTCGCCTCTCTCACGTCCACAGCTTCCCTTTTCGGCCATGGCCGACGCCACCTTGAAGGGGCACCGGGCTGGCTCCATCGTCATGGATGGCACCATCCTGGAGCTGCGGAGTGCGCGGTACATCCCCACCAACGTTCCGACCCGGCCACCGGAGAAGGACCAGCGAGCACCCACCCCCAAGCCGTGGGAGAGGGTCGTTTTCGTTCCCCACCTCATCGGAGGTATGGGGTTCCCGTTGCACCCCTTTGTGCACGGGACCCTCTACTATTATGGGCTGGATTTCCACCATCTGGCCCCAAACTCCATCCTCCACCTCGCATCCTTCTTAATCGTTTGCGAGGCCTTCCTCCGCGTCGAGCCTTACTTCGGGCTGTGGCTGAAAACCTTCGGCATTAAGCCGAAGTCCAGTGGCTACAAGATCGTGGAGTGCGGGTGGCCATGATCAACAACAACCAGAAGGCCACCTGGTTCAAAGGAACCTTTGTCGAAACCATCAAGGAGTGGTAACGTGACTGGTTCTACGTCATCGAGCCAGTCGCCGGTGGTAAGGCCGAAGTCCCAGCCTTCTTGGCTGACCCTTCGAGGAGGCTGGTTTCCTGGAAGAGGAAGGGTATCGACTGGGGCAACTTCGATGACGTGACCTTGTTGCAGCAGAAGATCCAGTTTCTGGCAGACAAGAAGATCAAGCTGACGTCATGCTCCATCGCTGCATCTTGCCACTCCAACTTCGGGTGAGTCCGATGTGGGCTCACAAGTCCGCAGACAAGCCGCCCATGAAGTATTTTTTCGCACATCCCTATCTGGGATGTGGACGACGCTTTTCAGGCCGTCCGCAAACAATTAAACTTTGATTTGTTTAGATCCCCCCCCCCCAGCAGCTGGTTCCGTAAGATGAATAGGGTGAGATTATCAAGGTCAGGTAAACACTAGATAATGCCCCGCGCGTTGCTGCGGGAACTCTTAGTCCTATGAATGTGATAATACATAAATTGAATAATTTTGTTTGCACAGTAGATATATGATCTTAGGAGGATTCGCTTAGGTAGCTGGAACGTAGGGTCTCTGACAGGGAAGCTTCGGGAGCTAGTTGATGCAGCGGTGAGGAGAGGTGTTGATATCCTTTGCGTCCAAGAAACCAAATGGAGAGGACAGAAGGCGAAGGAGGTGGAGGATACCGGCTTCAAGCTGTGGTACACAGGGACGGCTGCAAACAGAAATGGCGTAGGCATCTTGATCAACAAGAGCCTCAAGTATGGAGTGGTAGACGTCAAGAGACGTGGGGACCGGATTATCCTGGTCAAGCTGGTAGTTGAGGACTTGGTTCTCAATGTTATCAGCGCGTATGCCCCGCAAGTAGGCCACACTGAGAACACCAAGAGGGAGTTCTGGGAAGGCCTGGAAGACATGGTTAGGAGTGTACCGATTGGTGAGAAGCTCTTCATAGGAGGAGACCTCAATGGCCACGTGGGTACATCTAACACAGGTTTTGAAGGGGCACACGGGGGCTTTGGCTATGGCATCAGGAATCAAGAAGGAGAAGATGTCTTAAGCTTTGCTCTAGCCTACAACATGATTGTAGCTAACACCCTCTTTAGAAAGAGAGAATCACATCTGGTGACTTTTAGTAGTGGCCAACACTCTAGCCAGATTGATTTCATCCTCTCGAGAAGAGAAGATAGGCGTGCGTGCCTAGACTGTAAGGTGATACCTGGAGAGAGTGTTGTACCCCAGCATAAGCCGGTGGTTGCTGACTTCCGCTTTCGGATTCGTGTCCAGCGGGATAAGCGTGCCAAAGTCGCTAGAACGAAGTGGTGGAAGCTCAAGGGGGAGGTAGCTCTAGCGTTCAAGGAAAGGGTCATTAAGGAGGGCCCTTGGGAGGAAGGAGGAGATGCGAACAATGTGTGGACGAAGATGGCGACTTGCATTCGTAAGGTGGCCTCGGAGGAGCTTGGAGTGTCCAGGGGAAGGAGAAGCGAAGATAAGGATACCTGGTGGTGGAATGATGATGTCCAGAAGGCGATTAAAGAGAAGAAAGATTGCTTCAAACGCCTATACCTGGATAGGAGTCCAGACAACATAGAGAAGTACAAGATGGCGAAGAAGGCCGCAAAGTGAGCTGTTGGTGAAGCAAGGGGTCGGGCATATGAGGACCTCTACCAACGGTTAGGCACGAAGGAAGGTGAAAGGGACATCTATAAGATGGCCAAACGAGGGATATTGGCCAAGTCAAATGCATCAAGGACGGAGCAGGCCAACTCTTGGTGAAGGACGAGGAGATTAAGCATAGATGGCGGGAGTACTTCGACAAGCTGTTCAATAGGGAGAATGAGAGTTCTACCATTGAACTGGACGACTCCTTTGATGAGACCAGCATGCGTTTTGTGCGGCGAATCCAGGAGTCTGAGGTCAAGGAGGCTTTAAAAAGGATGAAAGGAGGCAAGGCGATGGGCCCTGATTGTATCCCCATTGAGGTGTGGAAAGGTCTCGGGGACATAGCGATAGTATGGCTAACCAAGCTTTTCAACCTCATTTTTCGGGCAAACAAGATGCCAGAAGAATGGAGACGGAGTATATTAGTACCAATCTTCAAGAACAAGGGGGATGTTCAGAGTTGTACTAATTACCGTGGAATTAAGCTGATGAGCCATACAATGAAGCTATGGGAGAGAGTCATTGAGCACCGCTTAAGAAGAATGACAAGCGTGACCAAAAATCAGTTTGGTTTCATGCCTGGGAGGTCGACCATGGAAGCCATTTTCTTGGTACGACAACTTATGGAGAGATATAGGGAGCAAAAGAAGGACTTGCATATGGTGTTCATTGACTTGGAGAAGGCCTATGATAAGATACCGCAGAATGTCATGTGGTGGGCCTTGGAGAAACACAAAGTCCCAGCAAAGTACATTACCCTCATCAAGGACATGTACGATAATGTTGTGACAAGTGTTCGAACAAGTGATGTCGACACTGATGACTTCCCGATTAAGATAGGACTGCATCAGGGGTCAGCTTTGAGCCCTTATCTTTTCTGCATTGGTGATGGATGAGGTCACAAGGGATATACAAGGAGATATCCCATGGTGTATGCTCTTTGCGGATGATGTGGTGCTAGTTGACGATAGTCGGACGGGGGTAAATAGGAAGTTAGAGTTATGGAGACAAACCTTGGAATCGAAAGGGTTTAGGCTTAGTAGAACTAAAACCGAGTACATGATGTGCGGTTTCAGTACTACTAGGTGTGAGGAGGTTAGCCTTGATGGCCAGGTGGTACCTCAGAAGGACACCTTTCGGTATTTGGGGTCAATGCTGCAAAAGGATGGGGGTATTGATGAAGATGTGAACCATCGAATCAAAGCCGGATGGATGAAGTGGCGCCGAGCTTCTGGCATTCTCTGTGACAAGAGAGTGCCACAAAAGCTAAAAGGCAAGTTCTACAGGACGGCGGTTCGACCCGCAATGTTGTATGGCGCTGAGTGTTGGCCGACTAAAAGGCGACATGTTCAACAGTTAGGTGTGGCGGAGATGCGTATGTTGAGATGGATGTGTGGCCACACGAGGAAGGATCGAGTCCGGAATGATGATATACGAGATAGAGTTGGGGTAGCACCAATTGAAGAGAAGCTTGTCCAACATCGTCTGAGATGGTTTGGGCATATTCAGCGCAGGCCTCCAGAAGCTCTGGTGCATAGTGGACGGCTAAAGCGTGCGGAGAATGTCAAGAGAGGGCGGGGTAGACCGAATTTGACATGGGAGGAGTCCGTTAAGAGAGACCTGAAGGATTGGAGTATCACCAAAGAGCTAGCTATGGACAGGGGTGCGTGGAAGCTTGCTATCCATGTGCCAGAGCCATGAGTTGGTTGCGAGATCTTATGGTTTTCACCTCTAGCCTACCCCAACTTGTAGGGACTAAAGGCTTTGTTGTTGTTGTTGTTGTTGTAGTAGTAGATATATGATCTTAAGATGAAATAGCTGAAATGAACACAATTCTTGGAGTATAATTATAAAGATAGCAGAATGTGTATTATGTGATGTTTTTATTAAATATAGTGGCATGGCATAATTATCTCATCTGATTTACATATAAACCAATGCTATATATACACATCAAGAACCGAGATTCTAAAATGGAGACAACATGAAAGGTTATCTACAAATTGTAGTTTTTGAGATACTTATTGTGTATTGTTTGTGACTCTTGTTGTAAATCAATCTTCTGCATTTTAGTATATAAGTCCTACAATATATAGCCAGGTAGGTGTTACATAAGCAAATGCCAGCAAGTGTAGACATAGGTGTTACAACAGATAATTGTATCTACTCATCAACATAATATGAGATAACAAATGGTAGAAACGATGCTTAGGAAGCATCAATAGTAGGAGGTCCTTGTCTTTGTAAATCAAAGAACATCTACAATAATGTATAACTGACCATTAATGAGATCTCTGTACTTGCTCTGTCAAAGTGCAATAAGGGATATGTTCTGGGGCAAAGCTAATGCAAATAGTAGCGGCCAATACTTGGAAGGAAGGGATGATAGTGCCCTCATACTTAGTCATGCAAATGATAATATGTAAGCTATTAAAAAATATTGGAATGAGCTAATGAATCTGGGACTATGCAAGCTATACAAAATTCAAATGGCATACTGAGATTGGACACAAAACAGTACAATTGTGCCTGTAGAGGATAAGTAGAGAAGATGGCATTTCACAATTGAGAGATCCAATTTATATTGCAATTAAAAGAAGAAAGAAGAAGGTGCCTGCAAGATACGATGATCTAAGTGAGCAACATATCAATCACTTGCTACTTGAGCAGGAAGCATTAATAAAATCAGCAAGGGCGCCTTCAAAAATTTTTAAAGTCAAGTGGAAATAGGTTATAGGACCACCTTCACTATCAAATCCTTAATAGAGAAAACTAATTTGCACTCCTAGTTCCAATCCACAAAGCTTGTGTGGAGACATTTGGTAAGAACCTCCCTACAAAGCAACATGAGTACTATATTAGATAGCACAATTTGATAGCAATCCAAAAGAACAACCAATTGCCATGCATCATTGGGATAACAAATAATACAAACAATCATTCATTTATGTGCCTGGCCACAAAACAATCAGCAAACCATGTAGGATAACCTCACAGTTAGTACGATAGTAGAGAAGGATTATGAATGGAGCCATGGAGGAACCAGAAACAACCTGACATGAATCGGATGGCGTGAGCGTGGGAGGCACATAAGGAACTCCAAATTTCGCCCAATACTTAATAACTTGTAGGAACTCCAAATTTCGCCAATACTATAACTTGTATGAGAGGAAACATACATGCAGGAAGCGAAATTAACAGCCCCTCGAGGTAAATTTTAGATATTTAATTAGGGATTAAGGTAAACGATTAGTTACCGGCTCGTAGGCGAGGTCAACGGCGCCATCGAAGGAAAGGTCTTCCCGGACGACACCAAGATACGTGTCGGTGGATGATGAATTACTGCCCAACTCCATGGGGCGGATGGAGTACAACTGGGCCCCAAGACAGCCAGATTCTGGCCTGAGCGGTGGATCGGCGATGACTGCACGTTCTGCAACACGGCGTCGTTCAAGTTAACGGCGTTCCAGACGGGGCCGCGGCTGTTCCCAGGCAAGGGCTCAACGTACCTGCAGATGAAGATGGTGCTGCCATCCTGTGCAGGTTCTTCAGGTTTGGGCTTGTGGAGGGCCACTTCGTCAAGTAACCATGTTGACCATCCTCTCCATGGCGCAGGGCCTCAAGGTCTGCATCTCCAGGTTGTGTTTGTTTGGTGGAAGGATGGAGATAATCTGCCGTAGAAGATAAAGAGATCCATGAAAAATCAATTGGCAGGAGAGTTTATTGGGGAGATGATGACCTACCGTGGAAGATAAAGAGAGCCACGGCAAATCAATTAGTGGGAGAGTAAATTAGGGAGAGATAGGGACACCAAAACGCTGGGACTAAATTATGGTTGGCCGCGTGGAGCAAGGAGTAAGTAATCAATCGGTGATTATCATAAAAGAAAACTAAATATTTTTCTGAGCTGGCAAATACGTGGATGGTCTGCATGTGGTGAGACCTGAAGAGGTCAGCTATGTGGGACTGCATGAGGTGTCACGTAACTGGATGCTGATGTGTCTATGCTGCATGTTGAGATAAACCAAGTAGTGGGGGTGAACTTCTTAAGTACTCCTCTGTAAACTAATATAAGAGCGTTTAGATCACTAAAGTAGTGTTCTAAATGCTCTTATATTAGTTTACGGAGGGAGTATATAGGATGTGTATACGTCAGTCCAAATTACCTATAATCCAGCTTAGTTGTGTAAAATGACATAATTTCCGCACGTCATTAGTGTCCTTTTTTGTAGTGTTTAGGACGGGGATGGTAACTTTTGCTGGAGTACATAGTTGAAAAATTGAATGCTTTATCAGTTATTTTACTTTGATATATACTTAGGTCTTATTATTATTTTTCATTATGTTTATACAGTTCTTGGAACTGCTTTAGCATACAACATGGTGCTTGATCTTCCTTTCTGGGCTGGTGTACTGATTTGTGCAGCAACTGTTATACTGCTTCTCGGATTACAAAGCTATGGGGTAAGACATTTCATCCCGCTATAAAACAGAAGGGAAAAATATTTTTGGAACTTGCAGTAACCAAAATCTCGTCCCTTTCATAAGTATAACAGTAATAACTGAGAAAGTTTTGCTGTGAGAAATCATCAGAGACCTTGATCTCTGTTTATACACAGCTGTACATGGAATAGATACAAAGGTTGTTAGGGTTACAAAGGATGTGCTAGATCCACTTTGGACTATTTAGTACCAGGAGCTGAAATTTCGTAGATGAGACACTTACGAGCTGGGATTTCCCATTAGCCTTTATATCATAGAAAAAACTAATAAATAATTTTTTTGATGGTTATCTTCACTAATGGCCCACCCTGGCCCATTGTGCTAGATCCTTCACTGCTTGCAAGAGACTTCCTATGTAACAATACCTAAGATAGCAAGAACACATTCATTGTTTCGTATATATGATGTTAATAAATGCAGTGATATTTATAAAGTCCCTTTTCTCTTAAGGTCCGGAAATTGGAGTTCATGATTGCAGTGTTTATGCTCATCATGGCCTCTTGCTTCTTTATAGAGCTGAGCCATGTCAATCCTCCAATGAATGAGTTAATTGAAGGGTTATTTATCCCAAGACTTAAAGGACACTATGCTATCTCAGATGCAGTCGCACTGATCAGTGCCCTTGTTGTACCGTAAGTATGGCACATATTTGTTGCTTCGTTGGTCATCAACATGAACACTGTATTCTTATGGAAATATAAATAAGAACATGTATTTGCAATATTTATTCCTGATAGACATTCTATGTTTGCGAATTGCATGCTGATAATAAATTAAGGGCACATGAGAAACTAGTCGATTTGGTATTTATGGTTACAAATCAGCTATTCAGTTGTACATCATTGTTTCCGGCTACATAAATATTCTCGTTCACTCTTGCACCTATTAACAAGACTATCCACTAAGGTTATTTTATACTCTTGGATGATGGATGAGGTCACAAGGGATATACAAGGAGATATCCCATGGTGTATGCTCTTTGCGGATGATGTGGTGCTAGTTGACGATAGTCGGACGGGGGTAAATAGGAAGTTAGAGTTATGGAGACAAACCTTGGAATCGAAAGGGTTTAGGCTTAGTAGAACTAAGACCGAGTACATGATGTGCGGTTTCAGTACTACTAGGTGTGAGGAGGAGGAGGTTAGCCTTGATGGCCAGGTGGTACCTCGGAAGGACACCTTTCGGTATTTGGGGTCAATGTTGCAGGAGGATGGGGGTATTGATGAAGATGTGAACCATCGAATCAAAGCCGGATGGATGAAGTGGCGCCAAGCTTCTGGCATTCTCTGTGACAAGAGAGTGCCACAAAAGCTAAAAGGCAAGTTCTACAGGACGGCGGTTCGACCCGCAATGTTGTATGGCGCGGAGTGTTGGCCGACTAAAAGGCGACATGTTCAACAGTTAGGTGTGGCGGAGATGCGTATGTTGAGATGGATGTGTGGCCACACGAGGAAGGATCGAGTCCGGAATGATGATATATGAGATAGAGTTGGGGTAGCACCAATTGAAGAGAAGCTTGTCCAACATCGTCTGAGATGGTTTGGGCATATTCAGCGCAGGCCTCCAGAAGCTCCAGCGCATAGCGGACGGCTAAAGCGTGCGGAGAATGTCAAGAGGGCGGGGTAGACCGAATTTGACATGGGAGGAGTCCGTTAAGAGAGACCTGAAGGATTGGAGTATCACCAAAGAGCTAGCTATGGACAGGGGTGCGTGGAAGCTTGCTATCCATGTGCCAGAGCCATGAGTTGGTTGCGAGATCTTATGGGTTTCACCTCTAGCCTACCCCAACTTGTTTGGGACTAAAGGCTTTGTTGTTGTTGTTGTTGTTGATGATTGGTTGAAAACTTTCAGTCCCTATTCCACAAATGAACTTTTATCACCAAAAAGCATAGGGGGTTTTGTCTAGTGTGTAAACTAAAAAGAAATAGCTTCCACTAATTTCAATTGTTTTTGAAATACTAGGCACAATCTCTTCCTACATTCTTCTCTTGTTTCATCAAGAAAATTACCATCATCCTCTGAAGCAGTTAAGGTAAATATCCAAATTCAGTATTTTTGTTCTATTTTGAATATTCTACTTAGACTTCCTTTTTCTATGTGCTTACAATACTATATGTCCCCATACACAATATAGCCCTTAAATGCAGTTGGCCATAGTGATTAATATCTTATTGCTTTCAAGAAACATGCAACATTTGAAATAGTATCTGTAGTAAACCACAAAATACTAGGCTAGCAAAGTGTACGAATCGCCAAGATTTTTGGAAATAAAAGAAGCCAAAAGGGGGGAAAAGATCTACACAAACATAAGCTAATTACACCATGCATTAAAGCTGACATGATTGTACAACATATATATAACAAGGTCATAGTATTTGCAGCTATTGCTAGATCTATGGTACCCACTTCTTTGGTTCTAGTTGCAGAAGTACCAGCAGATATAATTTTAGTAAATTTTTTGCAGGATGCATCTGTGTTCTTCTTGCTAGAGAATGCATTCGCTTTGTTTCTTGCGCTCGTCATAAATGTTGCCATTGTATCACTCTCTGGAACTATATGTGCTGATAATCTTTCACTGGATGATACGAACACATGCAGCAGTCTCACTTTAAAGTCAGCATCCGTACTATTCAAGGTTAATATTTCCCCAAACATAATTGGGAGGTCATTCGCCTTACATTTCAGAAGTATAATACTCCCTCCGATCCATAATAAGTGTCGCAGTCTTGAACACTTGTTCAAAACTGCAACACTTATTATGGATCGGAGGGAGTAGGATTCACCATAAAGAATAGACCATACATATTATGTACTAAAAATTCATAGAAGTAAATTATCATGTATACTCTCAGTTGAAATCATTTTTATTTTATAGAATATTTTGGGACGGTCAAGATCAATTTTTTATGGTTTGGCATTATTAGCTTCTGGACAAAGCTGTGCAGTGGTTACCACCTACTCTGGGCAATACATTATGCAGGTAAAGTTGTAACATTGTTAACATTTTATTGGACTCACAAATTCGTGTTGTGCACGTTTAATTTATATTACATAATACAATGTTATTCTAAAATTGAACTTATTATAAGGGAGTAAAGGGGAAAACTTATATGCCAGCACTAATTCTCGCAGACTAGAAATTTTATTACCATACATGCTAAAGGGGAAAACTTATATAAGTCACATTACTAACATACTTACGGGAAATACAATGGTGCACATGGTTCCACGCGCACCCATTATTAATAGTAAAATCTAAAAATAAAAAAAATCAGACAATTCAAAAAATTTAGCTAATCAAACTTAGTTGACGGTTCTATTCATATATGAAGTTTTGCAAGGAAATGACACACGTCGTATTCTTAGCGAAGAAAATGAAATCTGATCTCCAAATTACTTCAAACATAGTCCTTTTTATAGCACCGATATTATTATTATTTTTGCCTAGAATACCACGGATGTCATTTCTTCATGAAACTTCACATGTAAGTAGAACAATCGATCATGTATGTTACAAAAAAAAACAACAGAATAGTCTATTTTTTCTGATTTTACTATTCATAATAGGCGCACATGGAGCATGTTCCAAAAATCCATGTCCCATGCTTGCTCATTATTAAATTACATTTTCCATTTTTTATATTAAAAAATCATCTATTAAATATTTCAAAATTTAGAATAACGTTCAAGCCCTAGTTTTGCATTAAAAGTACATACAGTGTTTTTTGTACATGATTCCCTCGCCCAATGCCCCTCGGTATAATTTATCTAACATGAACATTCACAGGGATTCTCAGGGATGAGGGTATTCATCATATACCTTTTTGCTCCTTGTCTCACCATGGTGCCTACTTTGATAATTTGCGGCATTGGTGGTGCTTTACGAGTTCGTCAACTTATCAATATAGCAGCGGTCACCTTTCCATCTCAATGCACCATAAAGTAAATGAGTATACAGGCTATGCGCATGTTTAATGACGATTTATTTGTGTGCTGCAGGTCATATTGTCGTTTGTGCTGCCATTTGCTCTCGTTCCTCTCCTCAAATTCAGTAGTTGTTGCTCAATGATAGGACCATACAAGAACTCAACATGGGTAAGCTCACTCATACTATGGTTATTACCATGATACATAATAACTTGTGAGGTGAGAATAACATAAAAATTGATATATATTTTAGTATTGTACAACCTAATAATTTCATAGTATTATCTCTCAACTGTCCTTCGATGAAATGGGAGAATCAACTCATCGAGGACTATTCCCTTGTGTAACATGAGAAACATTCCGAGTTTCTCCATGAGCTTACTCGAGTGTAGAGTGTGGGCCTACGTAGGCATCCTAAGATCTGAACCATCTACGCCCTGAGCAGGGAGGGGGCAGTGGCAAGGTCATCCCCCCCCCCCCCGGCGCGCACGGGGTGTCGACATCTAACTTGCTCGATCATCAAGGTCTAGCAAGGATTATTTTGTTGCAAAGGGTAACGAAAAGTTTGTATACCCCGAAACGACATACCCCCTGTCACAATTGCACACCCCTGACGCACCGTAGCTCCCCCTTGCGGCATCAGGATTGCATCGATGAGAAGAATGCATTCAGACAAAAAGGGGATTGAAGCATGCATCATGGAGGACGAATTTCGTCGTTCAATCTACACTGATCGCCACAAGCGTACATCGCGTGCACTGAGAAGTTTTCCATTAGTTGCACCCATCTACTCATATTGATGCCACCAACCGCCTAGACACTGTCACTTGTCCTATTATTGTCGTTGGCCGCCCGCACCATGATCTATGCCAATCCGGTTCATGCCCGCGGATAGTCATGTTCCGCGCAGCCAATGGCGGATTATGTTTAGGAGGTTGGCGGCATCTAGATGATTAGATGGGTGCGAGTAACTGGAGAAAAATTCACTGAGCGCGACGTACACTTGCGGTGGTTGGTGTAGACTGAACGACGAAATTCGTCCCCCACGATGCATGGTTCGAGCTCTTTTTTGTTTGAGCGGTTTTTTCTCGGTGATGTAGCCGTGATGGCGCGAGGGTTCGAGTAGGGGAACTACGGTGCCTCAAGGATGTGAAGTTGTGATGCTTTTGGTTGCCCATTGCAACTAACCTCTGTTGGTTGCCGTTACCAACAATAAGTATATTTTTTTAACAGGGTAGTACTTTTGCATTTTTTTAATTTAGAGATATAAATCTAATATTTCTTATAAAATATATATATTTTTAAGTATTCATAGTTTGGCGGTGTGTGCTCTGTCTCCTGTTTCTATGTATAGATGCAATCATATGGTACATGGTTTTTAGTAAAATGGTCAGATGAAGTTTACCGAAAAAGGCTTTCACCCCGCTTTATATATAAAGCAAACCACCGAGCCAAACATCCAACAAGGTTCAAACATCCACACACATAGGTCTTACACACAAATAAAAGGTGAGAGGGGTTAATGCTGAGGGCACAACTCAACAAGCCCTAGAAACAAAGAACACACATAGATCCTGCAACACGAGGAGCAGGTCTAGTCAGGCTCCGGTGGAGGTGGCGGAAGTAGAGGCGCCAAGCGGAAGGCCATCGATCGAAGGTCGGGGTGTTGATGACGTCCCGGTCCTATGGGCGGCTAAGCGGCCGCCAGAGCTGCAAATAGCCACACATTTTGAAGATCGCGTCAGTCGCACGTCGCAGAGGCACTTTTTGAATAACAAGTTTGTTGCGAATGGTCCATAGCGTCCAGGCGAGGACCCTGATGCACAACCATCTAATATGGCGGTAGCGAGGGGGGGGGTGTATCTCAGCGAGTAAGTCGGGGAAGTTGGTATTGCACCACTGTCCGCCGACCGTCTCTCGGAAGCAGGACCACAGGAACTGGGCTGTGGAGCAGGAGAAGAAAATGTGGTTTGAATCCTCCACCGTGTCGCATAGGGGACACATCCCGTCGCCGGGGCCATTGCGCTTGCGGACTTCAACCCCAGAGGGGAGGCGTCCCCGGATCCACTGCCACAGGAATATCCTGATCTTGAGGGGGAGGCGAATGTCCCAAATCAGGCTAAAAGGCTCAGGGTCCAGCGAAGGGGCAATGGCCGCATAGAGAGATTTCGTGGAGAAGCGGCCAGAGGGCTCCAGACGCCAAGAGATGGAGTCCGGGGCGCCCTCAACGTCCATCGGCAGGAGAGCGATATCCTGGAGAAGGGAGTCCCACTCATCCACCTCAAGGGGGCCAAAGGGGCGCCGGAAGGCGAGACACCCTAAGTCAATAAGGGCCGTCTCGACGGAGATCCAAGGGTCAGCCGCAATGGCAAAAAGGCCTGGGAAGCGGGCGGCCAAGGGGGAGTCCCCTAGCCAGCGGTTGAACCAAAACAGGGTTGAGGACCCGGAGCCCACAGAGATGGAGGTGCCAATACGGAGCACGGGGAGAAGCTGGATCACCGCCTGCCAGAACTAGGATCTACCCGAGCGCTGGCAAAAAGCAAGAGGCTGGCCCCGAAGGTACTTATTTCAGAGGATGGTGAGCCAGAGGCCGCCCTCCTCGTTGGCGATACGCCAGAGCCAACAGGTCAGGAGAGCGATGCTCATGCGCCGAGAAGACATGATCCCAAGACCGCCCTGGTCCTTGGGTTTGCAAATGTCGGGCCAGCTCACCATATGGTACTTCTGCTTGTCTCCCTCGCCTGCCCAGAAAAACTTGGACTGGTCCTTGGCGATCTCCTGATGGAGCATCTCATGCAAGCTGTAGAAGCTCATGAGGAACCAGAGGAGGCTGGCAAGCGAGGAGTTGATGAGCATTACCCTCGTCGCCTTCGAGAGCCACCGCCCCTTCCAGGGCTCAACCCGGTGTTGCATCCGGGTCACGGTTGGGCGGAGGTCCGCCACGGTGAGTCGCGAGTCACTAATGGGTATCCCCAAATATGTCGTGGGGAAAGTACCCAGGCGGCAATTAAGCCGGTCAGCAATGCCCAGGGCCTCGTCCGGTGTGTATCCCAGAACCATCACTTCGCTTTTGTCAAAGTTGATAGTGAGCCCTGACATCTGTTGGAAGCATAGGAGGAGAAACTTCAGGTTGGCAATATCGGACGCGGAGCCCTCGACCATTATTATGGTGTCGTCGGCATATTGTAGGAGGGAAACCCCTCCCCCTCCTACTAGGTGGGGAACCACGCCGTGGATATGGCCCGCCAACTTGGCCTTGTCTAGGATGGCCGCAAGGGCGTCCACCACCATGTTAAACAAGAATGGGGAGAATGGGTCGCCTTGTCGGACCCCACAAAGCGTGGGGAAGAAGGGACCAATCTCATCGTTAATGTTAACAGCGGTCCGGCCGCAGGAGACGAGCTGCATAACTTGGGTCACCCAGCGGTCATCGAAGCCCTTGCGGATCAAAACTTCTCGAAGGAAGGGCCAATGAACCGTGTCATAGGCTTTATGGAAGTCAAGCTTCAGGAAGACCGCCCGGTGGTGTTTGGAGCGGACTTCATGAAGGACCTCGTGGAAGACCAACACCTCATCCAAAATGAATCGCCCCTGAATGAAGGCCGATTGATTGGGATGGGTGATGGTGTCAGCTAAAAGGGTCACCCTATTGGCGTACCCTTTGGCCTGGATCCGGAATATCACATTGATCACGGTGATAGGTCGGAACTGGCGGATGTCAGCTGCGTCCGGGACTTTGGGGATGAGTGTGATGACCCCATAGTTAAGCCGCCCGAGGTCCATAGTCCCCAAGAAGAATTCGTCGAAGAGAGCCAAGAAATTGAATATTAAGACTACATACATCTGCCCTCACATGTAATTCCGAATCTTGGTTGGACCATGAAACATACAGAAAGTAAGAGTAGACAAGCTCCGATGTGAATAATAGGTAGTGACAATCACAAGAAAAGTCTTATTGATGGCATACTTTGTGTTCATTTTCTTATTTGAAGGTCGAATTTAACTTTAAAGTTATGTATCTTGTGTCCATACGTCAAAACAAATCTCATTTTGCTAAACATTTGGATCTCAATCAGATGTCATGTTGCTTGTGACTACCTAAACACAAACAAGATGGCATACAAGATGCTACATATCAAAGTAGTCGTTTACCAGGAAACTAGGAATCGGTTCCAGCACATGCATTTTGTTCAACAGAGAGTAATATTTTACCCAAAAGGCTTTCGCCCCGCTTTATAAATAAAGCAAACCACCACAGCCACAAAGTATCACAGAGGTTCACCCCCCCACACACACAGAAAGTCGCACAACATAGAGTAAAGAGGGTTCTGCTGAGGGCACAACTTAACAAGCCCTGAAAACGAAAACAAAGGTTGTTACACCGCAGCTAGAAGCTAATCCGGCTCAGGTGGCGGCGCCAAGCGAAGAGCCATCGCGCGAAGGTCAGCAATGATGATGTTGATGGCGTCCCAGTCCTGGTGGCGGCTAAGCGGCCGCCAGAGCTGCAAATAACCACACATTTTGAATACTGCGTCAGTGGCACGTCGAAGAGGCACTTACTGGATGACAAGCTTATTACGCACGATCCAGAGCGTCCAAGTAAGGACCCCAATGAGCAGTCACCTAATGTGGCGGCCCGACGGGGTAGATGCCTGGACCTCGGTGAGGAGGTCCGGGAAGTTGGTGTTGCACCAACTACCCCTGACTACCTCACAGAGGCAGCTCCAGAGGAACTGGGCGGAGACGCATGAGAAGAAAATGTGATTCAAGGTTTACTCAGTCCCACTAGGGGACACATCCCATCGCCCGGGCCATTCCATTTTAACACCTCTGCGCCGGAGGGAAGCCGACAACAGATCCATTGCGATAGGAAGATCCTGATCCTGAGGGGCACACGGATAGCCAAGATCAACTTGAGGAGCGCCAGGCCTGGGGTGGGGGCGATGGCCTGGTATAGGAACTTCGTGGAGAATCGGCCCGAGGGCTCTAGGCGCTAGGATAAGCGGTCATGAGGCTGCGCCAGATTAGGCTCGTGAAGCGCAACGGCCTCCAGGAGCTCATGCCAGGCGGCAATTTCTGGGGGCCCAAATGGCCACCGGAATGCGAGACGCCCTAAGTCAATAAGGGCCATCTCGACGGAGATCCTAGACTCCACCGCAATGGAGAAGAGATCCGGGAACCAGGCAGTGAAGGGGGAGTCCCCTGTCCACCAGTCGAACCAAAACAAAGTGGTTGTCCTAGAGCCGACCGTGATGGAGGTCCCGATGCGGAGAACCGGGAGCAGCTGGATGACGGACTGCCAAAACTGGGATCCCCCTGCCCTAAGGCAGAAGGCAAGAGGTTGGCCGCACAAGTATTTGTTTCAGATGATTTGCAACCACAGACCACCCTCGCCATTCGCAATGCGCCAGAGCCACCTCATCAGGAGTGCCGGGTTCATGTGTTTGGAGGACATGATGCCGATGCCGCCTTGGTCCCTAGGTTTGCAGATGTCGGTCCAACGAACGATATGGTATTTCTGCTTATCACCATCACCGACCCGGTAAAAGCGCGCCTGGACTGAACCGATCTCATGGTGCAACATTTCGGGCAGGCTGTAGAAACTCATGATGAACAGGAAGAGGCTGGACAAGGACGAGCTGATGAGGATCGTCTGAGCCGCCTTAGACAACCATCGCCCCTGCCATGGCTCGATACGGTGCTGAAGCTTGAGCACCGAGGGCCGCAGGTCCGCCACGGAGAGCCGAGAGTCGCTAATGGGGATCCCTAGGTCAGTGGTGGGGAAAGAACCAAGCCGACAGTTGAGTCGGTTAGCAATACTCTGGCTCTCGGAGGGGGATAGCCTAAAACCATTACCTCGCTCTTATCAAAGTTTATTTTGAGACGTGACAACTGCTGGAAGCACAACAACAGAAATTTCAGGTTCAGATATCGGTCGTCGAGCCTTCCACCATGATAATGGTGTCGTCGGCATATTGGAGGAGGGAGACACCACCTCCCTCCATTAGGTGCAGGACTATGCCGTGGATGTGGCCCACGGTCTTCGCCTTATCAAGGATCGTCGCCAGGGTGTCAACCACCATGTTGAACAGAAACGGAGAGAAGGGGTCACCCTGCCTAACCCCACATAAGGTGGGGAAATAGGGCCCGATCTCCCCATTAATGTTAACCGCGGTGTGCCCAGAGGCCACCATCTGCATGACTCGGGTGACCCAACGATCGTCGAACCCTTTCCTGAGCAACACTTCCCGAAGGAAGGACCAGCTAACCGTGTTGTAGGCTTTGTGGAAGTCAATTTTCAGGAAGACTGCTTTGAGGTTTTTGGACCAGACCTCATGCAGAACTTCATGGAAGACAAGGACCCCATCCAGAATATACCGGCCTTGGATGAAGGCGGACTGGTCAGGGTGGGTGATGTGGTCAGCCAAAGGGGCCACCCTATTGGCGTACCGCTTTGCCAGAATGCGGAAGATCACATTGATCACTGTGATTGGCCGGAACTGACGAATGTCCGAGGCTCCAGGCACCTTGGGAATCAATGTGATGATCCCGTAGTTAAGGCCCACATAGAACTCCTCAAAGAGGGCCATGACCTCTGGCTTGACGGCAGTCCAGAAGGTCTGGAAGAACTTCACCGGCAGATCGTCGGGGCTAGGGGCGGACGATGGATTCATTCCGTTAATCGCCTCCCAGACTTCCTCCTCAGTGAACGGAGCCGTGAGGGCAGCATTTTCCGCGAGCAAGATGCACTGTGGACCAACCCAGAAGTCCGTAGCTAGGGCCAAGCCTCCCCTAGGGGGCGGAAAAAAGGGCTTTATAGAAGCCATCGACATGAGCACGGATCTCGGCCAGGCGCTGCAGGAGGGTTTCCCCATCCCAAAGCAAGGGGATGTTATTTCGCCTCCTACGACCATTGGCGATGACCTGGAAATAGGCCGTATTGGCGTCACCCTTGAGGACCCACTTTTGGGTCCCCTAGAGTCGCCAATACGCCTCGTCGGTGTAAATGACCGTGAGCTGATCCTCAAGGTCATAACGAAGCAACCACTCATTGGGGGCTAGTCCCACCGAGTCAGCCTGGAGGTCCAGCGCTTGGATGGAGGCGAGGAGGGCCTTCTTGCGATCCCATAGGTCCCGTCCGAGGTTTGCGCCCCAACCCTTCATAAACTGACGAGAGCGCTTGGCACAGAAGTGCCAATCATCCACCGCCGAGATGGACCGGTGAGGGGCGAGCCGGGCCTCCATCCAGCAGTCCCGAACGGCCTCAGCGAAACAACGTCTCGAAGCAAAACCTAGGCGCAGTGGGTGGGCAATCATCCTGAGAAGACAGGAGCAGAGGGACATGGTCCGAGCCAATCCGGGTGATGGCACAGAGGGAGGCAAGGGGGCAGCGATGCTCCCACTCCGGCGAGACCAAGACGCGGTCCAGAACGGAGCGGGTCGGGTTTGCTTGGCGGTTGGTCTAGGTGAATCTGGCACCAACCCTGTCTAATTCCCGCAGACCGAGCTCGGCGATGCAATCATTGAACATCTACATCCGAGGAAAGTTTACTAGATCGTTGCTCTTATCCTCCACAAAACGGAGGAGGTTGAAGTCACCACCCACTACGACCGGCAAGCACGCGGCCGGCACCTTCGTCTTGAGTTCATCAAGGAAGGACGCAGATCGGTGGTGGTTAGCGGGGCCATAGACAATGATGATATCCCACTTGAAGTTGAGAGCACGCTCGAATAACTCCATTCTGACAAAGAACTCTCCCCTATCCATACCACCCACCTCAAAGCTGGCATCCTTGACACCTAGCAGGATGCCACCCGAGTGCCCGGTGATCCCACTACAAGGGAGACAATGTCAGGCAAACATGTGGGTGCTCAGCCACTCAAGCTGAGACAAGGAGAACTCTGTGCGCATGGTCTCTTGGATTGCCACGATGTCTATCCGCTCATCTCACTTGTACTCGATGAGTTGACGGCGCCGGCCTTGGCCGAAACCGTGAATGTTCCAAAAATGGGTCCGCATTAAGCTGCCATCGGGGGGCCGCTTGACCCCAGGACACGTGAGGTGCTTTGGGCACGGAGGGTGGCGGTGCGGGAGCGGGTGCGGCCACGGATCTCCAGGGCCGCTTGCGGGGCTTGGCTATCTGACTGGGTGGACGTGTGAGGTCCATTGGCCACGGGGGGAGGGGGCGTGGCCATGCGAGCACGAGCCTCAACCAACCTCAATCCAGGATTTCCCGGGCCCGGATTGCCTTGATCTGGACTAAGGAGGGAGTCACCTCCCCCCCCTGGAAACTATAGCGGAGTCGGCCGCGACCTTAGCTAAGTGCCCAAGCGGAGCCGACTCCAAGGCAGAAAACGGGCATGTAGAAGAACTAGCTGGGATGACTGGGGTACCTGGCTCGAGGTTGCGGGCCGCGGCCTAAAGCTCTGCCCGCTCCGGGATGGGCAGAGCAGGGCTGCCAGCCGGCCGAGCAGCATCGATCCAGGCGCTGCGCCATGAGGACGTTACCGGAGTCGAGGTCGAGTGCCCACGCCTAGAGTAGACAGCAATCCGTGGCGGGTGGGGAGGCGCAGCCACATGCATAGACAGGACAGAGGCCACCCCACTCCCCATGGCTGATAGGGGAGAGGTGGGGGTGGTGGGCAGGCGAGACTAGGCTGGAGGAGACACGTCGGTCCTCACCCCAGTCGGCGGAGCACACACCAGCAGCTCGAGCCGGGGCAGTGGGGGGCCGCGGCCAGAGCAGCGGCAGGGGGAGTCCTCCGGGCTGGGAGCATCGATGGGACCGGTGGCGAGGAGCCGAGGGGAGGCATCAGGACCGTCACCGGGGTCGGGGAGGTGGAGGAAAGCGGCGTCCAAGGTGGGGGAGCGCGGAGATGTCATCGGAAGGACAAGCATTCCTACACTGGAAGTGCCGGAGGAGTCGGCCGGACCGGCAGGAGAAATAGTGCCCAACGGAACCAGAGAGCCGGCCCCAAGGGTGTCGCGCGCACTCGGCATGGGGGAGGCCGACGGGTCCCCGAAGAGGGGCATAAGCCCATGGGAACGACCGGTTGAAGCTCCTCTCCGAGCAGTCATGGGAGCAGGAGGATCAAGCGGAGGGGATGGGGAGCGGCAGTTGTCTGAGCCCTCCTCATCGTCGGAGCGGTGAGAGCGCCGATGGCGACCACGGTAGTCATCATCACCACCCGGACCGCCACCCAAGTGCGAGTCGTCGGAGAAGTGGGGGCAGCCCACATGTTTGGGTGGCATAGGTGCAATCTTGAGGTCGAAGCCTTTGTCGTTGAAGAACACGCGGACCGTGGCGCGAAGTTTGGAGGACTCGAGGGCCTTGACTTTGACGCGGACCTCCTCCTCCTTGCGGAGCAAGAGCTCATCCACCATGACCACCTTGCCCAGGATCCTGGACATGTTGCGAATCACTCGCTCCGACCTTGCAATATTGGGCAGGCCGGAGATGAGGATCCACGCCGTGTTAAGGGTCGCTACTGGCTTATGGTCACGTATCAACGCAGAGATGTTCACCACGAGCTTGTTGAGGGCGAGGGTGATGTTGGCGCTCCGGGTGACGTAGCCCTGGCCCCGCCTTTTCTTCTTCTTTGTCGTGCCCTGACGGCCTCGGGATGGACCGGCGCCATTGCCTGTGCCGGCCGCCGGGGGAGCTATGGGTTGATCTGAGGCAGCTGGTAGCGACGCGGAGGAGCCGGGGATGGCAGGGGCTGGGACCGGCGGGGCAACGTCCGACTAGTGCGGCCCAGGGACAAGCTGCAGTCGCGCCTGCGAGGCAGGGAGGGGGAACGGCGGCGCGCCCCGCACCAGTCTTGAGGCGGTAGGGGGGAGGGCGATCGGCCCCGGCGGTCGGAGCGGCCAGACAAGCGCTGGTCGGGGGAGCGGCGACCGACGACCGTCCCACGCGGACAGCTGGCGACAGAGGGCGTCTTCGTGCCGGAGAGCGTCAAGAGAGGGCGCGGGGGGTCGCGGTAGTCGTCGAGGCGACGCTTGCCGCGGGCGCAGTCGTCCTCCCACTCCCGAGTCATCACGGGATCCGCTGTCAGAGGGGGCGGGGCCAGAGGAGGTAGGGATCGGGGCGGCGGCGGCGCTGTTCGGGGAGAGGGGAGGGAGTTCGAGAGCAGACGAGGGGGACTGGAGACGCGATGAGGATGGGAGCGACAACAAAGCCCCAAGGGGTCTAGATTGATTCCCCCACGGCGGCGGTCTAGGTCGAGGTTGGGCCTGGGAAACCCTAGGCAGGGTGGGCCGGCCCAATGCCCGAAGGCCCACGTGGGGCGAGCGGCCGCAGCCGAAGGGCACATGCGGGGCCAGCCCAGATGCGCGCGGCCCAGGGGCGGAGATGGGAGCCATCCCGAGGGGAAACCTCCTCCCGAGCGGGCGCTGCCGCTGCCGATGATGCCAATGGGGGCAGAGCCAGGGCCAACCACGGGTGGCGCAGGTGCAGGGACGTGTGGACTTGGAGGCTAGATGAACAGAGCGACGCGATGAACAGACGGAAGGGGAGCGGTGGGCGACGGCAGGCCGGAGCAGCATGGGGGAGCCGGTGGTCAACGCCGGCGCCGGAGCATGTGCGGAAGGGAATCCTGTTGGAGCGCCACAACGACCTGGCGGAGCCTATGTCGGAATGGCCGGCCACACCCCAAGAGTGGCGACGGCGACCCCCACCCCTCTGTAAGGACGGGCCTTGTCCCACTGGCGGCCGAGCAGGGCTCGGTGGCCGAGCGCTCCGGCGAGACCGCGAGACGGCGACGGAGCCGCCATCCACACTGGTTAGCACCGGGAGGCTACGGGGAGGAGGTGGGGCGCGGTCGCGGCGTTGGATGGGGAGGCCAGCCGCCCGATCCGCATCCTCGGCGAGGACGGCCCAGCGAGCCGGCATGGGCAGCGACGAGGCCTCCAGAGGAGTCGGTGGGCGGAGGGCGACGCTAGGGGGCTCGCCGGCGGGCGCCGGGGCGGCGGAGGGGCAGTCGCCTGGGTCGTCGCCAGATCCCGATTCAAACGCCATCGCCTCTTGGTTTCTCATTCTCCTCGGAGTAATATTTTCGTATCAAAATGATGTCAAATTACACCTGGCCTTCGGAATGACACAATATCAAGACCATCAAGATTTTGAGGATGCAGAAAGTCAGAAAGATTAAGGAGGAAAAACAAAGAGAGACGACGCGGCCAAAGACTTGCAACAGATAAGCAGCATCACCATCCACCGTACCTGAAAGCACATGAACTACAAGAAAGGTTCTCCGAAAGCAACGCCTTGGAAAAGGAAATGATGCGCAGGCTCCACCGTTGTCGGGTCCAACCACTGAGGGTCGGATCTTGGGTTTCACCCCTAGAGCACGTCTAAGAGAGACTACAAACCAATGCCTTCAGCAAATTCATACAAGGCCCTTTTCTTATTCATCGATGATGCCATAAAATAATTCGTTTGTTTAGGTTGTGCTATTTCTATTTGTTTTAAAATAAACTTTTGCAACATGGATTTGAATTTATTCGTTCTTGTTGCACCTTAAATTTGTGCAGATCACGAGAATATCATGGATCCTGTCGTTGGTGATCATCGGCATCAATACTTATTTCTTTTGTACTAGCTTCGTCAGTTGGCTTGTATATAGTGACCTACCAAGATTTGCTAAAGCAATAATTAGCACCCTCGTCTTCCCTTTCATGGCGGCCTATATTGCAGCGGTCATTTACTTGGCTTTCAGAAAAGTTAGTACTAATGCCGTACTCCCCTCCAGTTCAGTTTCTTGTGAGATTGAAGTGGCAGAGGTGCCAAGACAAGACAACAAGGATGAAGTTTTGGCTCTACATTGCTAGATTGAAAGATTGGATCCAGACCTTGTTTTGGAGACGGTAATATCTCGATTTCTTCAAGAATGAAGCCGTTTTCGGTGCAATTAGTGCGATCCAAAAAGTCCCTTGTAACTCTTCGATGAACAAAGCATCAACTAGTTCATGTATAGCATATCATCACTCAATGGATGGCATATATAGTGGGAAATCATTTACTGGTCTTTTAGTTACTCAATTGTTTGTCATGCACGTTCAAATAGGCACCTAATATAAGGTATTTCTTGTAATGGCCTACTTGTGCATATATTGTATACTGAAAACTGCTATATGGTCTCTTCAGAAATATTTATATTGTGGAGAAATGCTACCTTCCAGCTGGTCTGTTTTTTCAGAAAACTTACTAGATAGATAGCCACTAGAATAGAAGAGCTTGCCTCACCCATGAGTAAATATTTCATTGTAGCCTCATTAGACCGTAGATCTCTCTTGGTATATCCATACAATAGATAGGTAGGAACATAAGCTGAAACATTCTAGAGCTATAAAGATAGTTATTAAATGTTAGCACCACATAAAAACATTTCCCCTAGAGTAGTTGTTAATATGAATAAGAGAAACTCTGTTATAGCCATTTCTGTACATCCAATGTACTCTAAAGATAGAGGAATACATAAGTTGAACATAATAAAATGAGAAATTGAAAGATTTTGTTGAAATTGTTTGTTTGGAATTTTTTTGAAAAGCTAATTGTAGGTTCTTCTCTCAATCGGAACAATAGGGCCGTTGTGCTTTTTACTCCCTCCTTTCCAAAATATAAGGCGTCAATTGACTTTCTTGGTCTTCATTGCACAACTTCGACTATGATTTTCACGTATTGTATATCTATAGAATTAAAATACATGTATATGAAAAAAGCTGTTTTGCAAGACAAATATGATGATGCCATTTATACATGTTCAATCTAGGTACTTTGACATATATTAGTGGTCAAAGTCGTGCATCAAAGACCGTGCAAAGTCAATCACGCCTTATATTTGGGAAGGAGGGAGTACTAAACTTGTTTTTTTCTGCGGGGGTATTACTAAATTTGGTTGAAGAGATGAAATAGAACCAAGGTCTATCTTTTCTATGAGAGGTTGAATTGATCATCAGAAGAAAGTTAATTGCAAAAAAAGACATCACAACAACCAGAATAATTTCAAAACCTCTCGCCGTTTTCGTTTTTCTTTAAAGAAATTGAAACTGATCTTATGTAATGCATTTTTGAAATAGCACGGACCGGCAGCTATATGGCCACCTAGTATATATCTAATAATAGCCCATCAACCCGTTGTATGGAGTTGTGATGTTACTTATAATCAACCTAATAGCCTATTCATATAATAGTACTCCCTCCGTCCGAAAATACTTGTCATCAAAATGGATAAGATGGGATGTATCCAGAACTAAAATACATCTAGATACATCTTCTTTGATCCATTTTGATGACAAGTATTTTCGAATGGAGGGAATAAGTCATATTTTGTGCTATGTCATTAATATATGAATCATAGGGATTAGGGAACTGAACGTAGTTCAGATTATTAGGTTCCTGCTGGTGGAGCCAATCCATCGGGGTTCAAGCCCTAGACTTGGCACTGGTACTTGTATTATTTGGATTTATTTCAGATCTTTCGACGATATTCGTTCAACTTCTAGACTTGGAACTCATGCTCTCATTTTTTGATTTATTTCAGACTTTACGGTGACATTTGTTTAGTGAGGGAGTTGTGGTGCTCATAGGAGCATGGTGGGTGTAGGGATGAGTCTATGTAAGCATCTGCGACTGTATTTGAACCCATTACATGTGAAGTGAATCATATTTTTCTCTTAGGAAGGATGTTGAAGCCCGTGTTACCATCAACTATAAATATATAGCCTGCTTCTCTTCTCTTCTCTCAAGTCTGATGTGGCATCTCTTAGAGCATCTACAACCCGGCTTCTCAAATGCCCATGTACGTCCGAGGGACGGCCCAGTGAGTGACTTATCACGAAGTTGTGACCAGTCGACCCCTTCAAACCGGACCTATTCGTCTGGGCTGACCGACGCCGCTCATATCCAACCCATATCTGGGGCGGATATGGGGAGGTCGAACACGCCCGTGTGCGTCCACCACACCGGACCAGACAGGCCGGACCCACCCCAAATTCCACCAAATTGACCAAGTCCACCAAAACGTCTGCCTTCCTCTCGCATCCGTCATCTATTATCCGTGTCCGGGCCATCGTCATCCTCCACCCTTGCTCCCCCATACGCGACGCCACCCTTGTCCGCCGTCGTAGATATCATCGCTGAGTACTCCGTCCCCCACCGCCAAGATGGATGATGCCTCAGCGGAGTCCATTTCCGCCCTGCATGTGGCAGTCAGCTGGAAGGCGAAGAATGTCGACCGGAGGGAGCGGCATGCCCACCAACGCGAGATGCAGTGGAAGTTGTCCAAGGAGGTGGTCAACATCGACATCGATGTGTCCCCTCCGCTGCGGCCGCCCGCCTCGCACGCATCCGCCCTGCTGCCGACAAGGAACCCACCACCCACCCCGCCCATGACCGATAATAGTCTACCGCCTAAAGTGGCTTAAGGCGATGAAGAAGGAGATCAACCTGCGCAGGGAGTACAAAGGGGCGAAGGCGGCCATAGCAGCAGCAAACGCTACTCGGTTAGTGCCTGACGAGTGATTCATCATGTTGGCCAGACGTGACCCGAATGTTGAATTTCATTTTGGCGTGTTTGAATTGTGGTTTATTTTGCTTTGTGCTATGCGACCGACATCAACGTGCATGGATTTGCAAAGAATTTTGACATGAGCAGTTTGGTTATCCAACAAGGATTTTGAGGGGCCATCCCACGCTCTCCTAGGTCACGCTTGGATGCGTCCGCGGGCGTTAGGGGGGGGCGCTGATTTTCCAAATCATAGATGCTCTTACAACCTGCCTAATGTAAGACCCAACTGCAAATTACAATATGGCATAAGTTTTAACATGGCAAGGAAATACAACCTGCCTAATGTCACTTACTATACTTCCTCTAAGCATGAGTTGACACTACTTGACCAATAAGACCCAGCTGCAAATTATGATATGGCAAAAGTTTTAACATGGCAAGGAGCCAACGTTAAAGATGGACAAACTTGAACGTTGAGGCTTCATTTGGTTGCTAAGGCATCTCCAACGCCGATCGTAAAAGCAAAGACGCTATTTGTCAGTGGACTGATCCGGACTCGTCTGTGGACATAGATATGGGAGCCGGCCATCCAACCCTATCCCCTAAACGTCTGCCCCTGTTTTTTTTCTGAAGTCCGCGACACTCAAAATAATAGTATATCAAATCTTCGAGTGAAAATATTAAAATGCGACAGTAGTTCAAATGCAAATATTAGAATCCAACTAGGTTTTGAAATAAAATAGTTCAATCTTGAATTCAACTCGCACATATGTTCTACTTGTTCTCTTTTAGGATCCACAGATGCTCGATTAGATCTTTCTTAAGTTGTTCATGAGTTGCTCAATGCCGAATTTGTTGATGCATTTCGACAAAATCATCAAACATGGACGGATTCTAATTTGGAAGTTGGATAGGATCACACATGTTCTTGAATTCTAGACCTCCGGTGGCATCTTCACCCTCATTCTCCACGATCATGTTGCGCATGATCACACAACATGTCATCACCTCCCAAAAGGTCTATGGTTCCCATTGTTTAGCGGGTTCACAGACAATAGCAAAATGGGCTTGGAGCACTCCAAATGCCCTCTCCACAATTTGTTAATGCTTTCGACAAAATCATCAAACATGGACGGATTCTGATTTGGAAGTTGGATAGGACCGCACATGTTCTTGAATTCTAGACCTCCGGTGACATCTTCACCCTCATCCTCCATGATCATGTTGTGCACGATCACACAACATGTCATCACCTTCCAAAAGGTCTATGGATCCCATTGTTTAGCGGGTCCACAAACAACAGCAAAATGGGCTTGGAGCACTCCAAATGCCCTCTCCACATCCATTCTAGCTCCTTGATGTCTTTGGGAAAAGTGAGTTCTTTTCTGACCAACTGGCTTGGAGATAGTCTTGACGAAGGTCATCCATGAGGATGGATACCGTCAATTAGATAGTATTCCATCTTGTAGTCATGCCCATTGACAATATAGTTGCACGGAAGAGCTTGTCCTTAAGTCAACCTAGCAAGCAATGGAGATCGGTGTAGCACATTGATGTCATTATGAGACCCGGGCATGCCAAACAAAGTGTGCCCAATCCAGAGATCATGTGATCCAATAGGTTCAAGAATGATGGTGGTAACATGGCCCTGATATTGCCCTTGTAAATATTTTGGGCAATTCTTCCATCTCCAGTGCATGCAATCAAGAGATCCGGGGATACCTGGTCACCCTCTTGCTTCAGACATTGTCATGAGGCTTTTGGTGTTTGCGGCAATTGGTGCTCTCAAGTAATGAGGTCCAAACACCTTGACCACTATAATAGCAAACCTTAGCATGGCATCTCCACATGTGTGCTCTTAGACATCTGGATGTACTCTGTCGGTGTACAAAAGTAGGGGCTCCCCTTTTGCACCCCTTTACTTGTGCACGGGCAGTTAGAGCCGCGCCCACGGCTACACTAAGCAAGGCAGAGGAGGGAAGTCGGAGCACAAGACGACCAAAGCAACGCCAAGACCAGAGACGCAAAGAGAGCAAGAGGGCGAGGTGGACTCCCGCGGCAAGACCCTTGCCGGGGTGGCTTCCGCAGCCTTGGCAAGATCCTTACCGGGGCAACTTGCCTGACACTAGCAGGGCGCGCCACCCTTGAGCCCAAGGGGTTCCAACACCATCAACCATATTGGAACCAAGGCTCGGGAGGCACCTCCGTGCTGGCATGCAGATCTTTGTAGAGATTATAGATACACAAGATCAGATGAGAACTAGAAGACGATGATCCTTGGCGAGATCCTTGCCGAGGAAATCCACGAGACCCCCGGCAAGATCCTTGCCGGGGACGACCGCGGTGCCGCAGCGAGACCCTTGCCGGGCCCTCGGCAAGACCCTTGTCGAGGACGCCTGCGGGGCCGCAGCCAGGCCCGCGTCTTCCAAGACTCCGCCGCCGCTCCCATACAGCTGCCAGCTCGACCAGCTGGGCAGGCATCTGCATGACAGCGCGCGGCCTCTACACCAACTCAACAAGCACCTGCGTGGTGGCATGTAGATCTTCGTGAAGGCTCCATCACCGCGCCAGCCCAGCAGCCAGCCAACGTGGCGCTACAACGCCTCGTCATCTTGGACGCGCGTCGGAGGCAGGCGAGGCAACGACAGCTGGGACGAGCTTCTTTGCCGTCCCCAATAAAGCAAGAGGGGCACGTCAGCAGCGCATTAAATGCGTTTGTCAGACGATGCCAGGGGATAGACTCAGCCCCTGTACACCTTTCCACCTCCTGTGTGCCACTGTGGCGACCCCTTTTTGTCTATAAAAGGAGGCCCGAGGCGTACTGGAGGGGGATTCGGATCTTTTGGACTAGAGAGCCACCGCAGCTAGTTCAAGAACACAAGAACACCGAAATATACATTAAAGCAGGACTAGGGTTTTACACATCTCCGCAGCCCGAACTTGGGTAAACGATTTGTGTGTTGACCGCCAGACCCGCTCTTTGCACAACCCCGCATACGCCAACCGTAGAAGGGATCCCAGTGACCCCATAGGTGTTGTTTCCCACCGACATCTCTGGCGCGTCAGGTAGGGGGTGCGCAGTTGTGAGAATCCGGTCTAGCAGTTAGTTTAGCAGTTCTTCATCGCCATGGCTCCCAAGAAGAAGACGATCATAGCGGTCGGTTCGTCGAGGGCCGAACGGCCCGTACTAGTACGGGCGAGTGGTGGGGCGGTCACGGACGGAAGCCGAGACGCGGCTCGCGAACACCCGCATCGCTCTAGCAGCCAAAGCCTGGCGAGCGGCGTCGTTCGTGCACGAGACGACGGGCCACACACCACCAAATCCAAAGACGGAGCCAGGCCTCCCTGGCGGCGCGGGGCCCTCCAGGGGAGGCGTCGTGCCACCCATGGGTGGCGAGGCGACTTTCGAGGCGCCTACGCCGGTGCCCCCGACGCGCTCTTCCCAGGTTGTGCGCGACGAGCAGCGTCACCACACTGGTGACCCTGGGCACCATCGTGGGAAGAGTCATGTGCATCATTCGCGGGACGTAGAAGGCCAGCACGCGCGCCGCGGTGCTGGCGAAAACGGCGTACAGCCGCCAGGCCGTGATAGAGCTCCTTCTAACATGTTAGAAGTCGAAGCGCATCACGGTCCACGTAGCTTTCGCCACCACCCACGCCAGTAGAAGCTTTGGCACGTGTAGTTGCTCCTCGACTTTCCTCCTGCTGCGGAAAAACTCGATGAGTGGAGAGCCACCATCCGAAGCCTCGTCGGCGTTGCCAACAAAGATGAGCCACGACCAGCGGGGCCCTCTGGTCGGCGCTCCATCGAGCCGCCACATGCCAGTGGTGGAAGGATCGGGGGCACTGCGGCCACAGTGCACTCTCCTCCTCCATGCTAGCCACCATGGGTGTCGATCCGTCGTGACGACGCTTGTGATAACATTTCCATAGTGTCGTCCGACCCACGGACCCACCGCGATCAGCGCCAAGTTCTTCGGGAGCGCCCCCGTGAAGACGCTCGAACCACCATCGAGCACCGGCGCGATGCACGCCACCAGTCAAATAGGTGGGCGGGGCCTACTATGGACCACCCAACACCGGGGGGCTCTGGCGACCTACCCTATGAGGTGGGTTGCCTGGCCTTTACCCGTGAGCTGCGGCAGTTCCAGTGGCCCTCCCACCGCCCGTTCAAGCAAGACATTGGCGATAAGTAGAACGACAAGACCCACCCATCATAGTTCCTCAGCATCTACACCATTGCGATGCAAGCTGCTGGAGCCCGCGATGACAAGGTGCTTGCCAATTACTTCCCGCTCGCACTCAAACCCAATGTCATGTCATGGCTGATGCACTTGCCGGCGGATTCTATTTCTTCTTGGTCAGACTTGTGCCATGAGTTCGTTGGCGCCTTTACCGGAGGCCACCAGGCTCATGGCCAGGCGAGCGATTTGCATATCATCCCTCAGAAGGAAGGTGAAACCCTACGCAAGTACATACAGAGGTTCAGCCGAGTGCAGTACAACATCCTAGATGTTCATCCTGTCGCCGTGATCAGCGCATTCCATCAGAATGTGCGCAACCGCAAGATGCGTGAAGAGCTGGCAATGAACAAGGTCAAAGATGTGTCCGAACTTTATGTTCTGGCCGATAGGAGCGCTCGAGCAGAAGATGGGAGGAAGTACCCCGGCGAGGACGCCGGCACGGAAACCGACTCCACAGACGAAGACACGGCCACCCCGACGAAGAAGGGCCGACGCCGCAACAGGAAGCGCAAGGGCAAGACCATGCTTGCCGTTGAGGGATCCGAGGACACCGACGCTTCCAAGAAGGTCAAGGCAGACGACCCTGGCAAGGAAATTGCTGGATGCGCCGCTTGCCGGGCCTTGGCGGTTGCCGACAAGCCGGGAGCCTCCGACAAGCAATATTGCAAGATCCACCGCACCAAGGGCCACGACCTCCAGAACTGCCGGCAAGTCGAGCTGCTTGCTGAGAAGCAAAAAGCTGAGTATGAGAGGCGGGACAAGGAGAAGGGCCAGGATGGTGCCGAGGGTTCTGGCAAGAAGCGTGGCGGCCAAGGAGGCCGTCGCGGAAAGGATAATCAGCAAGAGAGGCCCGCTCGGGGCCGCGACAAGAAGCAAGGAGATGATGACCATGACGAAGATGACGAGTCCGGCGAGCATGAGTTCCAGAAGGCTATGGAGGCCATGTACGTCGATGGTGGCGCCTCGTTGCACACTTCTCAGCACCAGCTCAAGCAGTGGGTGCGTGAGATCACAGCAACTGAACCATCACTAGATACTCAAAGGCCACTGAAATGGTCCAACACGCCTATCATTTTCGACGTCGAGGACCACCCTGATCGCACAACTGCGGTCGGGTGTTTGCCGTTGTTGGTCTCCCCAACAATACGCAACATCAAGGTGACGAAGATGCTAGTTGACGGCGGGGCTGGTCTGAACTTGATCTCGCCCATCGTGATCAAAAGGCTGCAAATTCCTGATGGAGACCTCGAAGAGACGAGCACGTTTCAAGGGGTCAACCCGGGGAGGAGTCAGCTGATACGTCTCCAACGTATCTATAATTTTTGATTGTTCCATGCTATTATATTATCTATTTTGGATGTTAATGGGCTTTATTTTAGACTTTTATATTATTTTTGGGACTAAACTATTAACCGGAGGCCCAGCCTAAATTGCTGTTTTTTGTCTATTTCAGTGTTTCGTACAAAAGGAATATCAAACGGAGTCCAAACGGAATGAAACCTTCGGGAACGTGATTTTTGGAACAAACATGATCCAGAGGACTTGGAGTGGATGTCAAGCAATCAACAAGGTGGCCACGAGGTAGGGGGGCGCGCCCACCCCCTGGGCGCGCCCTCCACCCTCGTGGGCCCCTTGTTGCTCCACCGACCTACTTCTTCCTCCTATATATATCCACGTACCCCGCAAACATCCAAGAGCACCACGAAACCCTATTTCCACCGCCTCAACCTTCTGTACCCAAGAGATCCCATCTTGGGGCCTTTTCCGGAGCTCCGCCGGAGGGGGCATTGATCATGGAGGGCCTCTACATCAACTCCATGGCCCCTCCGATGATGTGTGAGTAGTTTACCTCAGACCTTCAGGTCCATAGCTGGTAGCTAGATGGCTTCTTCTCTCTCTTTGGATCTCAATACAAGGTTCTCCTCGATTCTCTTGGAGATCTATTCGATGTAACCTTCTTTTGCGGTGTGTTTGTCGAGATCCGATGAATTGCGGGTTTATGATCAAGTCTATCTATGAACAAATTTGAATCTTCTCTGAATCCTTTTATGTATGATTAGTTTATCTTTGCAAGTCTCTTCGAATTATCAGTTTGGTTTGGCCTACTAGATTGATCTTTCTTGCAATGGGAGAAGTGCTTAGCTTTGGGTTCAATCTTGCGGTGCTCGATCCCAGTGACAGAAAGGGAAACGACACGTATTGTATTGTTGCCATCGAGGATAAAAAGATGGGGTTTATATCATATTGCATGAGTTTATCCCTCTACATCATGTCATCTTGCTTAAGGCATTACTCTGTTCTTATGAACTTAATACTCTAGATGCATGCTGGATAGCGGTTGATGTGTGGAGTAATAGTAGTAGATGCAGAATCGTTTCGGTCTACTTGTCTCGGACGTGATGCCTATATACATGATCATGCCTAGATATTCTCATAATTATTTGATTTTCTATCAATTGCTCGACAGTAATTTGTTCACCCACCGTAATACTTATGCTATCTTGAGAGAAGCCACTAGTGAAACCTATGGCCCCCGGGTCTATTTTCCATCATACAAGTTTCCAATCTATTTTATTTTGCAATATTTACTTTCAATCTATATCATAAAAATACCAAAAATACTTATCTTATTATTATCATCTCTATCAGATCTCACTCTTGCAAGTGGCCGTGAAGGGATTGACAACCCCTTTATCGCATTGGTTGCGAGGTTCTTATTTGTTTGTGTAGGTATGAGGTGACTCGCGCGTGGTCTCCTACTGGATTGATACCTTGGTTCTCAAAAACTGAGGGAAATACTTACGCTGCTTTACTGCACCACCCTTTCCTCTTCAAGGGAAAACCAACGCAGTGCTCAAGAGGTAGCAAGAAGGATTTCTGGCGCCGTTGCCGGGGAGATCTATGCCAAGTCAAGACATACCAAGTACCCATCACAACTCTTATCCTTCGCATTACATTATTTGCCATTTGCCTCTCGTTTTCCTCTCCCCCACTTCACCCTTACCGTTTTATTCTCCCACTCTTTTCTGTTCGCCTCTTTTTCGTTTGCCTCTTTTGCCTGTTTCTTGTTTGCTTGTGTGTTGGGTTGCTTGCTTGTCACGATGGCTCAAGATAATAGTAAATTGTGTGACTTTGCCAATACCAACAATAATGATTTTATTAGCACTCCGATTGCTCCTCTTACCGATGCTGAATCTTGTGAATTAATACTGCTTTGCTGAATCTTGTCATGAAAGATCCCTTTTCTGGCCTTCCTAGTGAAGATGCCGCTACCCATCTAAACAACTTTGTTGATTCGTGTGACATGCAAAAGAAGAAAGATGTGGACAACGATATTGTTAAACTTAAGCTATTTCCGTTTTCGCTTAGAGATCGTGCTAAAGCTTGGTTTTCGTCTGTGCCTAAAAATAGTATTGATTCATGGAAGAAGTGCAAAGATGCTTTTATCTCTAAGTATTTTCCTCCGCTAAGATCATCTCTTTTAGAAACGATATTATGAATTTTAAGCAACTTGATCATGAACATGTTGCACAATCTTGGGAGAGAATGAAATTAATGATACATAATTGCCCTGCACATGGTTTGAATTTATGGATGATTATACAAATTTTTTATGCCGGATTGAATTTTGCTTCTAGAAATCTTTTAGATTCGGCCGCGGGAGGCACTTTTATGGAAATCACTTTAGGAGAAGCTACCAAACTCCTAGATAATATTATGGTTAGTTATTCTCAATGGCACACTGAAAGATCTACTAGTAAAAAGGTGCATGCAATTGAAGGGACTAATGTTTTGAGTGCAAAGATGAATGAACTTATGAAATTGTTTGCTAATAAGAGTGCTCCTACTGATCCTAATGATATGCCTTTGTCTACTTTGATTGCGAATAATACTGAATCTATGGATGTGAATTTTGTTGGTAGGAACAATTTTGGTAATAACGCGTATAGAGGTAATTTTAATTCTAGGCCGTTTCCTAGTAATTTCTCTAATAATTATGGTAATTCCTACAACAATTTTTATGGAAATTATAATAAGATGCCCTCTAATTTTGAATCTAGTATTAAAGAATTTATTACTTCTCAAAAGAGTTTCAATGCTTTGATTGAATTTTTTTTTGCTTAAGATTGATGAGTTGGCTAGGAACGTGGATAAAATTTCTCCTGATGTTGATTCTTTGAAACTTAGATCTATCCCACCTAAGCATGATATCAATGAGTCTCTCAAAGCCATGAGAATTTCCATTGATGAGTGCAAAGAAAGAACCGCTAGGATGCGTGCTAAGAAAGATTGCTTTGTGCAAGCGTGTTCTTCTAGTTTTCATGACAATAAAGATCAAGATCTAAAAGTTATTGATGTGACCTCAAACAGTCTGATCTCTGTGCTCCGGTGTCATCCCTGGATCAGTAATGCTGACACCACACAGTACTCGGAGGATTTATAGCAGAGTAGCAATCACACACTTATTACATCGAATGTCTCAAAAGAGAACTTATTACAATAAATATGGCTTAAGGCCATCTAATAACGATAACAGTGGAAGGCTTGGAAGATAAGTGAGTCCATCAACTCCAACGGCATCACTGAGTATAGAACCACGACCTAAAACTCCTTAATCGTCGTCTGAAAAGTCTGCAACATTAACGTTGTAGCCCGAGAACGGGTCAGCACATGGAATATGCTGGCAAGGTAACACATAGAGAGTAATGAAATGCAACATCTATACTATATGCATATTTGGCTGGTGTAAAGCTCTATGGTTACAGTTTTGCGTAAAGCCAATTTTTCCCTACTTCAAAGGAATAAATTTAATTACTATTATGGTGGTTGTTAAACATTGAGAATGGTTGACAGCATTCTCAATCCCAATTAAGCATCATCATTAAACAAACCCATCAAACTTAACTTTAGAGTAACATGTTGAGATTCACATGATAATCCAGGTACTAGATACTCAAGATGTCCACAACCGGGGACACGGCTAACCATGATTAGTTTATTACACTCTGCAGAGGTTTGCGCACTTTTCCCCACAAGACTCGATCGCCTCCGTTTGTTTTCTCGCACTACATGGTGTTTGAGAAGACGGATGACCGAGACATAGTCTTTCAGAAGCGCTAGCACCTTACGATCGGGTAGACCGTACCACCTACATCCCCTACATCTGCTAGTCTACCACCGTAAGAGTTTGCACAACTTAGTCAACTATGCTAGAGCCCATAATAGCTTGCGGCTGCACACGGAAGTTTCTAGTATGAATAATCTCATGATCCCTTTGAGCCTGGGTGGCGGTCCAAAAGAAAAACAGGCAAGTCCTGATAGAAACCAGGTGCCTCAATCCACCCAGATGTGTATTTAAGTTGCCACCTTAAGTAAACCATTAAAATTATCAAACTCACATCTGTCATGGATATCACTCACCCAATCCACGTCTACTAGCATAGCATGGCATAATAAGCAAACGTAGAAGTAACTCCCAAAGGTTTCATAATAAACAAGTAATAGGTACTACCTCATCTACTTCCCATCCCACAATTTAATTAGATCCTAATCATGCAATGTGTGAGGGTGGATCTAATGCAATAAAACTGGGTAGTAGAAAAGGTATGATCAAAGTGTTACTTGCCTTGCTGATGATCCGCGAAACCTAGAGATTCGAAGTAACAAGCGGCGCACTCCGGGTATTCTATCGCAGACAAACAAACAAGCATACAATAAGTACTCATCTAATACATAGGTAAAACTCAAATCGAAGATCTAACCAGAAAGTTCAACTTAAGAACCCTGGTTTGCAAAAAGAATCAAATCGAACGAAGCAAAATAAATCAAACGGCGAAAGAAAACAACTTCGTTCTAGTAATCTGGATCTATGTCAAATTTTACAGTAGCAAAAACTTGCTTAAGTTTGATTATTCGGAAAGAGGGTTTCGAGACGAAACTCCAGGCGCTTGAATCGCCTGATTCCGATAAACAAGCGAAAAGTTATACTAAAACGAAAATCGGATCAGAAATCGCGATCAGAAAATAACCGCGGAAAATCCGACGAAAAAGACGCACGACGAACAGAGAAGGGAATTTTTTTCCTCTCTTTTTTTCGGCACGGAAATCGAGGCGCGTCGGCGAACCTCGAAAGGCGCGAACTCCGGCGAGTCGGCGGCGGCGGTGGGGCTGGGGCTAGGGTTAGGGTTCGGTGGGGTGGGCTGGCTTCTCGGGCCCCCGGGGTGGCGGCTTATAAAGGCGCCCCGGGCGGAGTCCCGCTCGGGTACGGCCCAGAGTCGGTTTCCGTTTTTTTAAAATAATTCCGCTCGGAAGAAAAATAAAAAGAAATACTAAACGGACTCCAAAAATCCCGAAATAATTTTTGCCGGATTCCTAAAATCAAGCCCGATAAAGTGAACATTTATCTAGGCCCAAACTACAACTTTGGAAAACGCGCATTTTTCCTAAATTCAAATAAAATACCGAAAAACTCCGAAATAAAACTTATTTGATTTTTTTATTAAATCCTCAATATTTCTATATTTTGGGAAAGTCATTTTATTCCCTCTCTCATATTTTTGTAATAGAAATAATTGACGATAAAATAAATAAAATCAAATGATCCTGTTTACACAATTTGAGAAAACTCAAATATGTAAATAACGAAATCCCCAACTCTCTCCGTGGGTCCTTGAGTAGCTTAGGATTTTCTAGGATCAAAACCAAAAGCAAAAATAAAATATGATATGCATGATGATCTAATGTATAACATTCCAAATTGAAAATTTGGGATGTTACATTTGAGTGCAAAGATGAATGAACTTATGAAATTGTTTGCTAATAAGAGTGCTCCTACTGATCCTAATGATATGCCTTTGTCTACTTTGATTGCGAATAATACTGAATCTATGGATGTGAATTTTGTTGGTAGGAACAATTTTGGTAATAACACGTATAGAGGTAATTTTAATTCTAGGCCGTTTCCTAGTAATTTCTCTAATAATTATGGTAATTCCTACAACAATTCTTATGGAAATTATAATAAGATGCCCTCTAATTTTGAATCTAGTATTAAAGACTTTATTACTTCTCAAAAGAGTTTCAATGCTTTGATTGAATTTTTTTTGCTTAAGATTGATGAGTTGGCTAGGAACGTGGATAAAATTTCTCTTGATGTTGATTCTTTGAAACTTAGATCTATCCCACCTAAGCATGATATCAATGAGTCTCTCAAAGCCATGAGAATTTCCATTGATGAGTGCAAAGAAAGAACCGCTAGGATGCGTGCTAAGAAAGATTGCTTTGTGCAAGCGTGTTCTTCTAGTTTTCATGACAATAAAGATCAAGATCTAAAAGTTATTGATGTGTCCCCTATTAAATCCTTGTTTTGCAATATGAATCTTGATAATGATGGGACTGGAGATGAGTCAACTTTAGTTAGAAGGCGTCCCAAAAATTCGGAGTTTTTAGATCTTGATGCAAAAGTTGATAAAAGTGGGATTGAAGAGGTCAAAACTTTAGATAGCAATGAACCCACTATCTTGGATTTCAATGAATTTAATTATGATAATTGCTCTTTGATAGATTGTATTTTCTTTTTGCAATCCATGCTAAATTCTCCTCATGCTTATAGTCAAAATAAAGCTTTTACTAAACATATCGTTGATGCTTTGATGCAATCTTATGAAGAAAAACTTGAGTTGGAAGTTTCTATCCCTAGAAAACTTTATGATGAATGGGAACCTACAATTAAAATTAAAATTAAAGATCATGAGTGCTATGCTTTGTGTGACTTGGGTGCTAGTGTTTCCACGATTCTAAAAACTTTGTGTGATTTGCTAGGTTTCCATGAATTTGATGATTGTTCTTTAAACTTGCACCTTGCGGATTCCACTATTAAGAAACCTATGGGAAAGATTAATGATGTTCTTATTGTTGCAAATAGGAATTATGTGTTCATAGATTTCATTGTTCTTGATATAGATTGCAATCCTTCATGTCCTATTATTCTTGGTAGGCCTTTCCTTAGAACGATTGGTGCAATTATTGATATGAAGGAAGGGAATATTAAATTCCAATTTCTGTTAAGGAAAGGCATGGAACACTTCCGTAGAAACAAAATTAAATTACCATATGAATCTATTATGAGAGCCACTTATGGATTGCCTACCAAAGATGGCAATACCTAGATCTATCTTCGCTTTTATGCCTAGCTAGGGGCGTTAAACGATAGCGCTTGTTGGGAGGCAACCCAAATTTATTTTTATTCCTTGCTTTTTGCTCCTGTTTAGTAATAAATAATTTATCTAGCCTCTGTTTTGATTGTGTTTTTTGTGTTTAATTAGTGTTTGCGCCAAGTAGAACTGTTGGAAAGACTTGGGGAAAGTCTTTTTGATCTTGCTGTAAAAAACAGAAACTTTAGCGCTCACGAGAATTGCTGCCAATTTTTATTGGAGAGTGCTATTTAGTTAATTATTTTTGAAGATGATTAATAGATAAATTCCTCACGTCCATCAATTTATTTTAGAATTTTTGGGGCTCCAGAAGTGGTAGAAACCTACAGATTACTACAGACTGTTCTGTTTTTGACAGATTCTGTTTTTCGTGTGTTCTTTGCTTATTTTGATGAATCTATGGCTAGTAATAGAGTTTATGAACCATATAAAAGTTGGAACACAGTAGGTTTAACACCAATACAAATCAAGAATGAGTTCATTACAGTACCTTGAAGTGGTGGTTTGTTTTCTTTTACTAACGGAGCTCACGAAGATTTTCTTTTAAGTTTTGTGTTGTAAAGTTTTCATGTTTTGGGTAAGGATTTGATGGATTATGGAACAAGGAGTGGCAAGAGCCTAAGTTTGGGGATGCCCAAGGTAACCCAAGGTAAAATTCAAGGACACCAAAAAGCCTAATCTTGGGGATGCCCCGGAAGGCATCCCCTCTTTCGTCTTCGTCTATCGGTAACTTTACTTGGAGCTATATTTTTATTCGCCAGATGATATCTGTTTTGCTTGGAGCATCTTGTATGATTTGAGTCTTTGCTTTCTAGTTTACCACAATCATACTTTCTGTACACACCTTTTGGGAGAGACACACATGAATTGGAATTTATTAGAATACTCTATGTGCTTCACTTATATCTTTTGAGCTATATAGTTTTTGCTCTAGTGCTTCGCTTATATATTTTAGAGCACGGCGGTGGTTTTGTTTTATAGAAATAATTGATCTCTCATGCTTCACTTATATCATTCTGAGAGTCCTTTAGAACAACATGGTAATTCACTTTGGTTATAAATTTTAAATGCTAAGAGAAGTTGGATGCTTGATAGATGGTTTTGAGATATAAAGGTGGTAATATTAGAAGTGTGCTAGTTGAGTAATTGTGAAATTGATGAATACTTGTGTTGAAGTTGGCAAGTCCCGTAGCATGCACGTATGGTGAACGTTATGTGACAAATTTAAAGCATGGAGTGTTCTTTGATTGCTTTCCTTATGAGTGGCGGTCGGGGACGAGCGATGGTCTTTTCCTACCAATCTATCCCCCTAGGAGCATGCGCGTAGTGCTTGGTTTTGATGACTTGTAGATTTTTGCAATAAGTATGTGAGTTCTTTATAACTAATGTTGAGTCCATGGATTATACGCACTCTCACCCTTCCAGCATTGCTAGCCTCTTCGGTACCATGCATTGTCCTTTCTCACCTTGAGAGTTGGTGCAAACTTCGCCGGTGCATTCAAACCTCATGATATGATACGCTCTATCATACATAAGCCTCCTTATATCTTCCTCAAAACAGCCACCGTACCTACCTATTATGGCATTTCCATAGCCATTCTGAGATATATTGCCATGCAACTTTCCACCGTTCCATTTATTATGACACGCATCATCATTGTCATATTGCTTTGCATGATCATGTAGTTGACATCGTATTTGTGGCAAAGCCACCGTTCATAATTTTTTCATACATGTCACTCTTGATTCATCGCAATCCCGGTACACCGCCGGAGGCATTCACATAGAGTCATATTTTGTTCTAAGTATCAAGTTCTAATTCTTGAGTTGTAAGAAAATAAAAGTGTGATGATCATCATTAGAGCATTGTCCCATGTGAGGAAAGGATGATGGAGACTATGATTCCCCCACAAGTCGGGATGAGACTCCGGACAAAAAAAGAAAGAAAAGAGGCAAAAAAAGAAAAAAGAAAGAAGGCCCAAATAAATTAATAATAATAATAAATCAGAGAAAAAGAGAGAAGGGACAATGTTACTATCCTTTTTCCACACTTGTGCTTCAAAGTAGCACCATGATCTTCATGATAGAGAGTCTCTTATTTTGTCACTTCCATATACTAGTGGGAATTTTTCATTATAGAACTTGGCTTGTATATTCCAATGATGAGCTTCCTCAAATGCCCTAGGTCTTCATGAGCAAGCGAGTTGGATGCACACCCACTTAGTTTCATTATGAGTTTTCATATAATTATAGATCTAGTGCATCCGTTGCATGGCAATCCCTACTCCTTGCATTGACATCAATCGGTGGGCATCTCCATAGCCCATTGATTATCCACATCAATGTGAGACTTTCTCCCTTTTTGTCTTCTCACACAACCTCAATCATCATATTCTATTCCACCCATAGTGCTATGTCCATGGCTCACACTCATATATTGCGTAAAAGTTAAAAGAGTTTGAAAAGACTAAGTATGAAACAATTGCTTGGCTTGTCATCGGGGTTGTGCATGATGAGAGCATTTTGTGTGATGAAAATGAAGCATGGCCAAACTATATGACTTTGTAGGGATAAGTTTTCTTTGGCTATGGTATTTTGATAAGACATAATTGCTTGACTATCATACTTGGAGTATTACTATTTTTATGTCAACAATAAACTTTTATCTTGAATCTTTCGGATCTAAACATCCATGCCACAATAGAGAAAAATTACATTAAGAAATATGTTAGGAAGCATTCCATATCAAAAATTCTGTTTTTATCATTTACCTACTCAAGGACAAGCAGGAATTAAGCTTGGGGATGCTGATACGTCTCCAATGCATCTATAATTTTTGATTGTTCCATGCTATTATATTATCTGTTTTGGATGTTAATGGGCTTTATTTTACACTTTTATATTATTTTTGGGACTAACCTATTAACCGGAGGCCCAGCCCAAATTGCTGTTTTTTGCCTATTTCAGTGTTTCGTAGGAAAGGAATATCAAACGGAGTCCAAACGGAATGAAACCTTCGGGAACATGATTTTTGGAACAAACATGATCCAGAGGACTTGGAGTGGACATCAAGCAATTAATGAGGCGGCCACGAGGCAGGGGGCGCGTCCACCCCCTGGGCGCGCCCTCCACCCTCGTGGGCCCCTCGTTGCTCCACCGACCTACTTCTTCCTCCTATATATATCCACGTACCCCGCAAACATCCAAGAGCACCACAAAACCCTATTTCCACCGCGGCAACCTTCTGTACCCAAGAGATCCCATCTTGGGGCCTTTTCCGGAGCTCCGTCGGAGGGGGCATTGATCACGGAGGGCCTCTACATCAACTCCATGGCCCCTCCGATGATGTGTGAGTAGTTTACCTCAGACCTTTGGGTCCATAGATGGTAGCTAGATGGCTTCCTCTCTCTCTTTGGATCTCAATACAAGGTTCTCCTCGATTCTCTTGGAGATCTATTCGATGTAACCTTCTTTTGCGGTGTGTTTGTGGAGATCCGATGAATTGTGGGTTTATGATCAAGTCTATCTATGAAAAAATTGAATCTTCTCTGAATTCTTTTATGTATGATTGGTTTATCTTTGCAAGTCTCTTTGAATTATCAGTTTGGTTTGGCCTACTAGATTGATCTTTCTTGCAATGGGAGAAGTGCTTAGTTTTGGGTTCAATCTTGCGGTGCTCGATCCCAGTGACAGAAAGGGAAACGACACGTATTGTATTGTTGCCATCGAGGATAAAAAGATGGGGTTAATATCATATTGCATGAGTTTATCCCTCTACATCATGTCATCTTTCTTAAGGCGTTACTTTGTTCTTATGAACTTAATACTCTAGATGCATGCTGGATAGCGGTCGATGTGTGGAGTAATAGTAGTAGATGCAGAATCGTTTCGGTCTACTTGTCTCAGATGTGATGCCTATATACATGATCATGCCTAGATATTCTCATAATTATTCGCTTTTCTATCAATTGCTCGACAGTAATTTGTTCACCCACCATAATACTTATGCTATCCTGAGAGAAGTCAGTAGTGAAACCTATGGCCCCCGGGTCTATTTTCCAGCATAGAAGTTTCCAATCTATTTTGTTTTGTAATCTTTACTTTCAATCTATATCATAAAAATACCAAAAATACTCATCTTATTATTATCATCTCTATCAGATCTCACTCTTGCAAGTGGCTGTGAAGGGATTGACAACCCCTTTATCGCGTTGGTTGCGAGGTTCTTATTTGTTTGTGTAGGTACGAGGTGACTCGCGCGTGGTCTCCTACTGGATTGATACCTTGGTTCTCAAAAACTGAGGGAAATACTTACGCTGCTTTACTGCACCACCCTTTCCTCTTCAAGGGAAAACCAACGCAGTGCTCAAGAGGTAGCATCAGCCGAAGGGTAGGTCACACTGCGCGTGACGTTTGGAGGCAAGTTAAACTACAGGACGGAGATGATTGTTTTCGATGTAGCTGAGATCCCCTTGCCCTACAACGGGATTCTCGGCCGCCCGGCACTAGCCAAGTTCATGGCGGCGTCGCATTACGCCTACAATACGCTGAAGATGCCGGGGCCGATGACCATCATCACCGTCCCCTCCGACAAGAAGGATGCACTGATCTGCGCCGACCAACTCTACCGGGAAGCAGTTGCGGTGACTGCCGCCAAGGCACCCGCTCCTGCCGCTGGAGCCCTGACAGAGAAGAAGACCAGCAAGACCTCTCGCACCCACTCCAGCAAGCGCACCTCTTCGGAGTGTTGTGCTCCCATCGAGGACGTGCCAGAGAGTTCCACCGGCAAGAGCAAGAAATACAGAGCTGCGGCACCAGAGACCAAGAGGGTGTCCGTCGAGGAGGATGGCACGGGAGGGGCTTTCACCATAAGCTCCACCCTAGACAGCAAATAGGAAAGCGCGCTCATCACCTTCCTGCGGGTGAATGTCGACGTGTTTGCATGGCAAGCATCCGACATCCCGGGCGTTCCCAGGGAGGTGATTGAGCACCATCTTGCTGTCTGTCCTCGTGCGCGACCCATCAAGAAGAAGGTCAGGAAGCAAGCTTTGGAACGACATGAGTTCATTACGGAGGAGATCAGGAAGTTGGAAGCGGCAGGCTTGGTGAGAGGAGTACTCCATCCGACATGGTTGGCCAATCCGTGGTGGTGTGCAAGGCGAATGTGAAGTGGAGGCTGTGTATTGATTACACAGATATCAATAAGGCTTGTGCCAAGGACCCTTTCCCGTTGTCGCGCATTGGCCAAATTTTTGACTCCACAGCCGGGTGTGATCTGTTATCATTCCTTGATGCCTACTCGGGGTACCACCAAATCTTCATGGCGAGAGAAGACGAAGAGAAGATAGCGTTCATCACCCCATGTGGCACGTATTGCTTTTTAGGGATGCCTTTCGGGTTGAAGAGTGCTGGCTCGACATTTGCGAGGGCAGTCCAGATTGGTTTTGAGCCCTAGCTACATAGAAATATGGAAGCTTATATAGATGACATAGTGGTCAAAACCAAAGACAAGGCGACACTTGTACAAGATTTGGAAGAGACGTTTGCGAATCTGCGCAAGATCAACCTCAAGTTGAACCCTGAGAAGTGTGTATTCGGTGTTCCGTCTGGCAAACTTCTCGGGTTCTTTGTGTCACAGCATGGGATCGAGGCGAATCCAGACAAGATCAATGCTATTGAGCAGATTAGGGCACCCAAGCGAATCAAGGACGTGCGTCGGCTCATTGGTTGCGTTGCCGCCATGAGCAGATTCATCTCCAGGTCTGCTGAGCATGCCCTTCCCTTTTTCAAAATATTGAAAAAGGCGGGCCCCATGGAATGGACCCCAGAGGCCGAAGCAGCACTGCAGGATTTGAAGAAATACCTCTCCTCTACACTGATACTGGTTGCGCCCAAACCACAATAACCGTTGCTGCTATACCTGGCGGCAACGAACCAAGTGGTCAGTGCCGCACTAGTGGCGTAGAGGGAGGTCGACGAAGAGGCAAGGCCCCCGGCAGGGTCCGACGCTGGCGGGGTAGGGCCTGCACAACCAGACGAAGTGCTGTAGAAGAAGAAAATGATGCAGCACCCGGTTTACTTTGTCAGCTCCCTCTTGCAGGGGGCTAGATCAAGGTACTCCGGTGTGCAGAAATTGCTCTTCGACCTCCTTATGGCCTCGAGGAAGCTGCGTCATTACTTCCAAGCACACAAGATCACCGTTGTCACCCGCCTCCCGTTGCAACGGATATTGCATAACCCAGACGCAACCGGGAGGATTGTGGAGTGGGCCATGGAGGTGTCGAGCTTTGGTTTGAAGTTTGAAAGCACTTCGACAATACAGAGCGGAGTCTTGGCAGAGTTCATTGCCGAGTGGACCTCAACGCCAGGCGAAGAGATCCAGGAGACCACCCTCCCTGGCAAGGAGGCAAGTCGCAACTGGATTATGTACTTTGACAGGGCTTTCTCGCTGCAAGGTGCCGGTGCTGGTGTGCTGCTCGTCGCACCCACCGGAGAGCACCTCAAGTATGTAATCCAGATGCACTTTCCCAGGGAGATGTCCACAAACAACACTGCTGAATACGAGGGGTTGCTTGCCGGTCTTAGGATCGCGGCAGACCTCGGGATCAAGAAGCTCATCGTCAGGGGTGATTCGCAGCTTGTTGTCAGGCAAGTCAACAAAGATTATCAAAGCCCATTGATGGAGGCCTACATGGATGAGGTGAGGAAGCTGGAGGAGCGCTTTGACGGTATACAGGCGGAGCATGTTCCCCGAGTGGAGAACGACATCGCCGACTACCTATCGAAGCGCGCTACCTTCAAACTACCTATGGAACCAGGTACTTTTGTGCTTCAGCTGACTCAACCATCTGTTGAACCATCAACAAAGTAGAACAAGCGAAGGAAATCAGGCCCCGGCAAGTACTTTCCCGCCGAGCTCCCAGGAGCCACCGGCAAGGATGTTGCCATGGACACTGAGCCAGCCATGGGGCAACCGACTCCGACGGGGCGTCAAGTCCTAGCTGTAGAGAGAGCTACTCCCATGGTAGGGGAAGTGCCTTTAGTCCTTGTCATCGAGCCTCCGGCTCCGGCATGGGCACAACATACCGTCCGATTCCTCCAAACAGGGGAACTCCCTAAGGAGCAGGAAGAAGAGGAGAAAGTAGGCCGTCGGTTTGCCATGTATCAGTTCGTCGACGACGTCCTGTACAGAAAAATACCAAACAGTGTGAAATTGAAGTGCATTCTCCGGGAGGAAGGACTGGAGTTGTTGGCAAAGATACACGGAGGCATATGTGGCTCCCACATAGGGTCAAGGGCCCTTGCCGGCAAGGCATTCTGGCAAGGTTTCTTCTGGCCCACTACCCTCCAGGATGCAACATCACTAGTAACCAAGTGTGAAGCGTGTCAGTTCCATTCGAAGAAGCTTCATCAACCAGCTCACGCGCTCCAAACAATCCCTCTCTCTTGGCCATTCTCGGTCTGGGGGCTTGACATACTGGACCCTTTCCCCGTGCTGTCGGGGGCTTTGAGTACTTGTATGCTGCAATCGACAAGTTCACAAAGTGGCCGGAGGTGGAGACAGTGAGAAAGATGACAGCACAATCAGCCGTCAAATTCTTCAAGGGGCTAGTCTGCCGTTTCGGTGTGCCAAACAGAATCATCACCGACAACGGCACACAGTTCACGAGCCACGCCTTCATGTAGTACGTCCAGGACCTCGGCAGCAAGGTCTGTTTTGCTTCTGTTGCACATCCACGGAGCAACGGCCAGGCTGAGAGGGCAAATGCTAAAGTATTGCGAGGCCTCTGGACAAGGACTTTCGACAGGCTACGTAGGTGTGGACGATGCTGGATTGATGAATTGCTGGCGGTTCTTTGGTCAATCAGAACGACGCCAAATAGAAACACCGGTCAGACACCCTTCTCCCTCGTTTACGGGGCAGAAGCAGTTCTCCCCATGGAACTCACACATGGGTCACCTGGAGTGCTTGATAACCCACAAGTGTAGGGAATCGCAACAGCTTTCGAGGGTAGAGTATTCAACCCAAATTTATTGATTCGACACAAGGGGAGCCAAAGAATATTCTCAAGTATTAGCAACCGAGTTGTCAATTCAACCACACCTGGAAACTTAGTATCTGCAGCAAAGTGTTTAGTAGCAAAGTAATATGATAGTGGTGGTAACAGTAACAAAATAGCAATGCAAGCAAAAGTAAATATTTTTGGTATTTTGTAGTGATTGTAATAGTAGCAGCGGAAAAGTAAATAAGCGTAAACCGGTATATGGAAAACTCGTAGGCACCAGATCGGTGATGGGTAATTATGCCGGATGCGGTTCATCATGTTACAGTCATAACATAGGGTGACTCAGAACTATCTCCAATTCATCAATGTAATGTAGGCATGTATTCCGTATATAGTCATACGTGCTTATGGAAAAGAACTTGCATGACATCTTTTGTCCTACCCTCCCGTGGCAGCGGGGTCCTATTGGAAACTAAGGGATATTAAGGCCTCCTTTTAATAGAGAACCGGAACAAAGCATTAGCACATAGTGAATACATGAACTCCTCAAACTATGGTCATCACCGGGAGTGGTCCCGATTATTGTCACTTCGGGGTTGCCGGATCATAACACATAGTAGGTGACTATAGACTTGTAAGATAGGATCAAGAACTCACATATATTCATGAAAACATAATTGGTTCAGATCTGAAATCATGGCATTCGGGCCCTAGTGATAAGCATTAGGCATAGCAAAGTCATAGCAACATCAATCTCAGAACATAATGGATACTAGGGATCAAACCCTAACAAAACTAACTCGATTACATGATAAATCTCATCCAACCCATCACTGTCCAGCAAGCCTACGATGGAATTACTCACGCACGGCAGCGAGCATCATGAAATTGGTGATGGAGGATGATTGATGATGACGACGGCGACGAATCCCCCTCTCCGGAGCCCCGAACGGACTCCAAATCAGCCCTCCCGAGAGGTTTTTAGGGCTTGGCGGCGGCTCCGTCTCGTAAAACACGATGATTTCTTCTCCCTTATTTTTTTCTCTCCGAAAGCAAATATATAGAGTTGGAGTTGGCCTGGGAGGGTCTCCAGGGGGCCCACGAGGTAGGGGGCGCGCCCTAGGGGGGGGGGCGCCCCCCACCCTTGTGAGAAGGGTGTGGGCCCCCTGGTCTTCATCTTTGGCGAGGATTTTTTATTGTTTTTTCTAAGATGTTCCGTGGAGTTTCAGGTCATTCCGAGAATATTTGTTTTCTGCACATAAAACAACACCACGGCAATTCTGCTGAAAACAGCGTCAGTCCGGGTTAGTTCCATTCAAATCATTCAAATTAGAGTCCAAAACAAGGGCAAAAGTGTTTGGAAAGGTAGATACGACGGAGATGTATCAACTCCCCCAAGCTTAAACCCTTGCTTGTCGTCAAGCAATGCAGTTGACAAACTGAAAGAAAGAAAAACTTATACAAACTCTGTTTGCTCTTGTTGTTGTAACTATGTCAAGCCAGCATTCAAGTATTCAGCATAGATCATAACTAACCACATTTGCAATAATTCTCAGGTCTCATAATTACTCATATCAATAGCATAATCAACTAGCAAGTCATAATAATAAATCTCGGATGACAACACTTTCTCAAAACAATCATAATATGATATAACAAGATGGTATCTCGCTAGCCCTTTCTGAGACCGCAAAACATAAATGCAGAGCACCTTTAAAGCTCAAGGACTGACTAGACATTGTAATTCATGGTAAAAGAGATCCAATCATAGTCACACCCAACATAAATTAATAGTGATGAATGCAAATGACAACTGTGCTCTCTAGCTAGTGCTTTTTAATAAGAGGGTGATGACTCAACATAAAAGTAAATGGATAGGCCCTTCGCAGAGGGAAGCAGGGATTTGTAGAGGTGCCAGAGCTCGGTTTTGAAATAGAGATAAATTGTATTTTGAGCGGTATACTTTCATTGTCAACGTAACAACTAAGAGATGGCGATATCTTCCATGCTAAACACATTATAGGCGGTTCCCAAACAGAATGGTAAAGTTTATACTCCCCCTCCACCGACAAACATCAATCCATGGCTTGCTCGAAACAACGAGTGCCTCCAACATACATCAGGTCCCAGGGGGAGTTTTGTTTGCAATTAATTTTGATTTAATTTGCATAAAGCATGGGACTGGGCATCCCGGTGACCAGCCATTTTCTCGTGAGTGAGGAGCGGAGTCCACTCCTCTTGAGAATAACCCGCCTAACACGGAAGATAAGGACAACCTTGGTTGATACATGAGCTACTCGAGCATACAAAACATAATGTTTATTTGAAGGTTTAGAGTTTGGCACATACAAATTTACTTGGAACGACAGGTAGATACCGCATATAGGAAGGTGTAGTGGACTCATCTGAAATAACTTTGGGGTTTAAGGGATTGGATGCACAAGAAGTATTCCCGCTTAGTACAGGTGAAGGCTAGCAAAAGATTGGGAAGCGACCAACTAGAGAGCGACAACAACCATTCACATGCATTAAAATTAATAAACATTGGATGCAAGTATGAGTAGGATATAATCCACCATGAACATAAATATCGTGAAGGCTATGTTGATTTGTTTCAACTACATGCGTGAACATGTGCCAAGTCAAGTCACTTAAATCATTCAAAGGAGGATACCACCCCATCATACCACATCATAATAATCTCAATAGCATGTTGGCACACAAGGTAAATCATTATAACTCATAGCTAATCAAGCATGGCACAAGCAACTACGATCTCTAATTGTCATTGCAAATATGTTTATTCACAATAAGCTGAATCAAGAACGTGTGACTCATCATATTTACAAAAACAAAAGAGGTCGAGTTCATACCAGCTTTTCTCATCTCAGTCAGTCCATCATATATCATCATAATTGCCTTTCACTTGCACGACCGAACGGTGTGAATAATAATAAGAGTGCACGTGCATTGAACTAAGCTGGAATCTGCGAGCATTCAATAAACAGGAGAAGACAAGGCAATACGGGCTCTTGGTTAAATTAACAATAATGCATATAAGAGCCACTTCAACAATTTAATTATGGTCTTCTCCTACTGACCCCCAAAGGAAAGAAAAGAAATAAAAATATTTACACGGGAAAGCTCCCAACAAGCAAAAGAAGAATGGGAAATATTTTTGGGGTTTCTTTTTAATTATTACTACTACAGCAGAAAAATAAACTACTACTATTTTTTTGGTTTTCTTAAGGTTTAACAAACACACAAGAGGAAAGCAGGAAAAAGAAAATAAACTAGCATGGATATTACAGTGAAAAAGTATGAGCACCGACATCTAGCAATGAGTGTGTATGAACATAAATGTAATGTCGGTGAGAAATACGTACTCCCCCAAGCTTAGGCTTTTGGCCTAAGTTGGTCTATGGCCACGGTTGGCCTGGCGGATATCCATAATAATAGTTGTTGGGGTCGTACTGTGATGAGGAAGAAGAAGGCTCCGATTGCCACTGGCTGGCAATCATCTCCGAATCCCACTGATAGTTAGACTATCGTGAAGGATCAAATTGTGGTTCCGGTTCTGGCTCCTCGGCTGGTGCAGGGTTCCGGTAGGCATGAATAGCCGTCAACAGAACAAGATACGTGCCTATAGTAAAATCAAACAAAGAAGGAGCAGGCAAGGTAATAGTCTCAGGATGATGTTTATTAAAGAACAATTGATATTTAAGCTCCCCTGCCCTATTCTTAACATTAAAATCATGTGCCACCATACTTTTATGATCTAGATAAACACGGGGAAGCACCTTTTCTTCCTTCTCAGCATGCCTAATAGGTATGTTAAAATGTGCGGCTAGGCGTGTAGCATAGATGCCTCCAAAGATGGGCCCCTTAGTATGGTTCATATTTAACCGTCTAGCAATAATACCGCCCATACTAAAAGTGTTATCACTGTATAAACCTTGGAGTAGAATAATTATATCAGGGATACTAAGGTTTCCACAGTTTCCGCGTCCAATTAAACAATGACTAGCAAATAATGCAAAGTAACGTAAAACAGGAAAATGTATGCTAGTGATTCGTGCATCGGAAACCTTCCTGGTTTCTCCTACAGTGATATTATTAATAAATCCCTCCACATCATCATGATGTGGTTCTTCTGTCTTGCCCTCAAAAGGGACTAAACAGATCCGATAGAAATCATAAAGTGACATCTCCTTATGCTCATCATATAAATGAAACTCCACCGTAGGTGGTGAGTTTCTAGAATGAAAATGAAAGTTTTGCACAAAGGTATTTGTGAGTAAGAGATACTGATCGCATTGGTCGTGGAGGAAAGTGGTGAGGCCTGCATTGTGAGCCAATTCATGAAAAATCTTCATAGATACCGGCTGCTCTCAAGAAATCCTTGGAGGGCCATTCACACGCCCGAACCTCCACGGTGCGAGGCAGATTATACTTAGGCTTGGGTGCCTTTTCCTTCGAGCTTTGGCTCGATGAGCCCCTCAAGAATCTCCTCATTATATTCTGAAAAATTCTGAAATTTTTAGTAACTTCAAAATAAAAGTAAACCAACTCAATAATATTGATAGCAACTACTCCTACAAGTGCCTAGAGCCTATATCAAGCATTAGAACTACTTGGAACCATATAAATTTGACATGCAAGCTCAAGAACATGGTCACCTATGCAGCACAAATTTGCAAAGAATAAATCTCTATAACAAAAACTAATTGGACCAATGGAGGAGTCACATACCAAGGCACAATCTCCCCAAGCAGTTTTGTGAGAGGTGCTTTGAGCAAGGAGATCGAAAATCACAACAAAAGTGGCCGGAACTCGTGCTTGAGTTGGTTTTTCAGGTTTGTGTGAGAAAGAGGAAGAAGATGGGTGCTGGGATAATTGGAGGAGGGCCACTATGGGCCCACGAGGCAGGGGGCGCGCCCTAGAGGGGGGGGGGCACCACCCTCGTGGCCAGGTGGCAGCTCCTCCCGCGGTGATTTTTGCACAGTAAATCCTCAAATATTCCCAAAAAAATCATATTAAATTGGCATGTCATTCTGAGGACTTTTATTTTCAGGATATTTTTATATTGCACCGATAAGCCAGGAAACAGACAGAAAAATACTATTTTTACTTTATTTCTACTAATTAACAGAAAGTATAGAGAGGGCACAGAAGTTTGTGCTTCTAGTTTCATCCATCTCATGCTCATCAAAAAGAATCCACTAACAAGGTTGATCAAGTCTTGTTAACAAACTCATTCCGATAATCATGAAACCGGAGAAATTTCGAATAACACTAAGTTACCTCAACGGGGATATGCACATCCCCTATAATAAGTATATCATATTTCTTCTTGACAGTAGGAAGAGGAAATTCAAAACCTCCAATTATAATCGATGGAGTTTTTCCACTGGAGTTGATACTATGAACTTGAGGTTGTTTCCTTGGAAAGTGTACCGTATGCTCATTACCATTAACATGAAAAGTGACATTGCCTTTGTTGCAATCAATAACAACCCCTACAGAATTAAGAAAAGGTCTTCCAAGAATAATAGACATACTATCATCCTCGGGAATATCAAGTATAACAAAGTCCGTTAAAATAGTAACGTTTGCAACCACAACAGGCACATCCTCACAAATACCGACAGGTATAGCGGTTGATTTATCAGTCATTTGCAAAGATATTTCGGTAGGTGTCAGCTTATTCAATTCAAGTCTACGATATAAAGAGAGAGGCATAACACTAACACCGGCTCCAAGATCACATAAAGCAGTTTTAATATAATTTCTTTTAATGGAGCAAGGTATAGTAGGTACTCCGGGATCTCGAAGTTTCTTTGGTATTCCACCCTTAAAAGTATAATTAGCAAGCATAGTGGAAATCTCAGCTTCCGGTATCTTTCTTTTATTAGTAATGATATCCTTCATATATTTAGCATAAGGATTTGTTTTTAGCACATCAGTTAATCGCATACGCAAAAAGATAGGCCTAATCATTTCAGCAAAGCACTCAAAATCCTCATCATCCTTTTTCTTGGATGGTTTTGGAGGAAAAGGCATGGGTTTCTGAACCCAAGGTTCCCTTTCTTTACCATGTTTCATAGCAACAAAGTCTCTTTTATCATAACGTTGATTCTTTGATTGTGGGTTATCAAGATCAACAGCAGGTTCAGTTTCTACATCATTTTTATTACTAGGTTGAGCATCATCATGAACATCAGCATTAATATTTTCACTAGGTTCATGTTCATTACCAGATTGTGTTTCAGCATCAGACATAGATATATCATTTGGATTATCGGGTGGTTCAGCAATAGGTTCACTAGAAGTTTGCACAGTTCTATCATTTTTCGTTTTCTTCTTTTTACAAGAACTAGGAACATCAATATTATTTCTTTGAGAATCTTGCTCGATTCTCTTAGGGTGGCCTTCAGGATACAAAGGTTCCTGAGTCATTCTACCAGTTCTAGTAGCCACTCTAACAACATAATCATTTTTCTTACTATTCATTTCATCAAGCACTTCTTTTTGAGCTTTAAGCACTTGTTGTACTTGCGTGGTAACCATAGAAGCATGTTTGCTAACAAGTTTAAGTTCACCTTTAATATTGGCCATATAATCACCCAAGCGTCTAATCATATAAGCATTTTCTTTTAATTGTCTACCAAAATAAGCATTGAAGTCGTCTTGCTTAAACATAAAGTTATCAAACTCATCCAAGAACTGACTAGCAATTTTAGTAGGAGGGACTTCAGCTTTATCATATCTATAGCGAGAATTTACCTTTACTACCTGTGTCGGGATATCGGGGTCAGGAGGTTCTTCAATAAATAAAGAATTGAGACCATAAGTTTCTTCAACAGGCGGTGAATTAAGACCATGTATTTCTTCAATAGGAGGTAAATTCTTAACGTCTTCAGCTTTAATACCTTTCTCTTTCATAGATTTCTTTGCCTCTTGCATATCTTCAGGACTGAGAAATAAAACACCTCTCTTCTTCGGAGTTGGTTTAGGAATAGGCTTAGTAATTGGAGCAGGAGCTGGCTCAGGAGGTGCCCAATTATTTTCATTTATTAACATATTATTCAATAGAATTTCAGCTTCATCCGGTGTTCTTTCCCTGAAAAGAGAACCAGCACAACTATCCAGGTAATCTCTGGAAGCATCGATTAGTCCATTATAAAAGATATTAAGTATTTCGGGTTTCTTAAGAGGATGATCAGGCAAAGCATTAAGTAACTTGAGAAGCCTCCCCCAAGCTTGTGGGAGACTCTCTTCTTTAATTTGCACAAAGTTGTATATTTCCCTCAAAGCAGCTTGTTTCTTATGAGCAAGGAAATATTTAGCAGAGAAGTAATAAATCATATCCTGGGGACTACGCACACAATCAGGATCAAGAGAATTAAACCATATCTTAGCATCACCCTTTAATGAGAATGGAAATATTTTGAGTATATAGAAGTAACACAATCTCTCATCATTAGTAAACAGGGCGGCTATATCATTTAACTTAGTAAGATGTGCCACAGTAGTTTCAGATTCATAGCCATAAAACGGATCAGATTCAACCAAAGTAATTATATCAGGATCAACAGAGAATTCATAATCCTTATCAGGAACACATATAGGTGAAGTAGCAAAAGCAGGGTTGGGTTTCATTTTATCTCTAAGTGATTCTTTGTTCCATTTAATTAATAACCTCTTAAGCTCATATCTATCTTTGCAAGTGAAAATAGCGGCAGAAGATTCCATATCAAAAAGATAACCCTCAGGGATAACAAGCATATTTTCATCATCACTATCATCATCGTATTCAGATTTAATAATTTCTTTTTCTCTAGCCCTAGCAATTTGTTCATAAAGAAATTCACCAAGGGGCACAGTATATCAGACATAGAAGCACTTTCATCATAAGTATCATGCATAGCAGAAGTGGCATCATCAATAACATGCGACATATCAGAACGAATAGCAGAAGCAGGTGTAGGTGTCGCTAGCTTACTCATAACAGAAGGTGAATCAAGTGCAGAGCTAGATGGTAGTTCCTTACCTCCCCTCGTAGTTGACGGATAGATCTCAGTTTCTGGATCTCTCAAGTTCTTCATAATGATAAGCAGATATAAATCCCAAGTGACTCAAAGAATAGAGCTATGCTCCCCGGCAACGGCGCCAGAAATTGTTCTTGATAACCCACAAGTGTAGGGAATCACAACAGCTTTCGAGGGTAGAGTATTCAATCCAAATTTATTGATTCGACACAAGGGGAGCCAAAGAATATTCTCAAGTATTAGCAGCTGAGTTGTCAATTCAACCAAACCTGAAAACTTAGTATCTGCAGCAAAGTGTTTAGTAGCAAAGTAATATGATAGTGGTGGTAACGGTAACAAAAGAGAAATGCAAGCAAAAGTAAATATTTTTGGTATTTTGTAGTGATTGTAACAGTAGCAGCGGAAAAGTAAATAAGCGTAAACCAGTATATGGAAAACTCGTAGGCACCGGATCAGTGATGGACAATTATGCCGGATGCGGTTCATCATGTAACAGTCATAACATAGGGTGACACAGAACTAGCTCCAATTCATCAATGTAATGTAGGCATGTATTCCGTATATAGTCATACGTGCTTATGGAAAAGAACTTGCATGACATCTTTTGTCCTACCCTCCCGTGGCAGCGGGGTCCTATTGGAAACTAGGGGATATTAAGGCCTCCTTTTAATAGAGAACCAGAACAAAGCATTAGCACATAGTGAATACATAAACTCCTCAAACTATGGTCATCACCGGGAGTGGTCCCGATTATTGTCACTTCGGGGTTGCCGGATCATAACACATAGTAGGTGACTATAGACTTGCAAGATAGGATCAAGAACTCACATATATTCATGAAAACATAATAGGTTCAGATCTGAAATCATGGCACTCGGGCCCTAGTGACAAGCATTAGGCATAGCAAAGTCATAGCAACATCAATCTCAGAACATAATGGATACTAGGGATCAAACCCTAACAAAACTAACTCGATTACATGATAAATCTCATCCAACCCATCACCGTCAAGCAAGCCTACGATGGAATTACTCACGCACGGCGGCGAGCATCATGAAATTGGTGATGGAGGATGATTGATGATGACGACGGCGATGAATCCCCCTCTCCGGAGCCCCGAACGGACTCCAGATCAGCCCTCCCGAGAGGTTTTTAGGGCTTGGCGGTGGCTCCGTATCGTAAAACGCGATGATTTCTTCTCCCTTATTTTTTTCTCTCCGAAAGCAAATATATAGAGTTGGAGTTGGCGTCGGAGGGTCTCCAGGGGGCCCACGAGGTAGGGGCGCGCGCCCTAGGGGGGGGGGGCGCCCCCACCCTCGTGAGAAGGGTGTGGCCCCCCTGGTCTTCATCTTTGGCGAGGATTTTTTATTGTTTTTTCTAAGATGTTCCGTGGAGTTTCAGGTCATTCCGAGAATATTTCTTTTCTGCACATAAAACAACACCATGGTAATTCTGCTGAAAACAGCGTCAGTTCGGGTTAGTTCCATTCAAATCATACAAATTAGAGTCCAAAACAAGGGCAAAAGTGTTTGGAAAAGTAGATACGACGGAGATGTATCAGTGCTCGCTTATGATGAGCTTGAGCAAGAGCAGTTGCTGCAAGATGACGCAACGCTCCTTGAGGAAGATCGTCTTCGGGCGCCTGTACGAGAAGCACGCTTCCAGCAAGCCTTGCGCTGCTACCATAACCGCAAGGTTCATGCCCGAAGCTTTGAGGAAGGAGACCTTGTTCTTCGACACGTTCAGTTGGCCAAGAATTCCAACCAGTTGACGCCGAAGTGGGAAGGCCCTTATCGGGTAATACGAGTCACCAGGTCTGGCACAGTCCACCTGGAGACCGAAGATGGCCTTCCAGTGAGCAACTCCTAGAACATCGAACATCTTCGCAAGTTCTACCCATAAGGCGCGGTTGCCGGGCCCTCCGGAAAACCACCTTTTGTACAAGCCTTGCTAGCAAGGCATGTAACCCTTTGTACAAAGCCAGGCGCAGACCCTGAGCATAAATAAATGAAGCGCTGGCGCCCTAAGTTTTAGCATGCATGCTAGGTTGAGTCTCTCCCTCGGTTAGGGTTGATAGTGCTTAGCGGCGGCTAACCCCTAGCATAGAGGTCGAGTGTGCATCACTCTGTTCCTTTCCGTCTTCTTTGGTTCGCAGGGTACATGTACATTTCTGCTGAGCTATTGGGAAGAGAAAGAACGAGTCGCCGCTCCGGCCCCGGCAAACCAAGGTTTCTGGGGGCTGCAGACACAAGGATCTAACCGCGGCAAGCCAAGGTTGCCGTGGGCTGCAACATCAGATAAGTTTTTCTCCCCCACTCCGTGTGCCCGTATGAACCCTAAACGTATAAGGCTTCGCTCTCTCTCGTACCATCTTTCCCCCTCCGTCTCGTGTCCGAAAGCTCTACTTTGGACCGGAACTTGGTTGTAGTGCGGTGGGAAGAGGGCGAGCGAAAGGCCTAATCCTACTCGTCCCCTACCTCCGCCAAAAGTGTGAGCGTAGTCGGGCCATAGAGCAGGAGGACGACAAGGCCTGTTGCCGGGATACCATGTTTATCTTAAGATAACGAGGACGCGTTCCTCGGTGTGGCCCTCGCCCACGTGCAAACGAAACCCGGCAAACACCCTTTCTTTCATTCATACGTTGCAAACAAGTACAATTCATACGGAATGGGTACACGAGCAAGGGGATTAGAAATTTTGAAATATAACGAGTGCCCGCAGGCTTACAAACTAGAAAAGATAAGTGCCCCATGATCCCCGTTCTTGCCCTTTTCCTCCCAAGTGCGACATGTGAAGGCAAAAAGGAGGAGACGGGGAACGCGCCGATGGAGAGCTTGACGAGGAAGTCCCTTGGCAGAGCGCACGACGGAGGGAGGGGCGACGCGGTCAGTCGGAGACGAGGTCGACGTGCCCTCGCTCGACGCTCTCGTCGTTGCTATCGCTGTCCTCCTCATCATTCCCGCTTGAAGAGGAGTCTTCATCATCGGAGGAGCTCTCCACGCACCACTTCAGGCGAGTTCCAGAGTCTCCAAAGACCTTGACAAAGAGCAGGCCGTTCTCCATTAATTTCAAATGGAGAATGAGCCCCGCCGTCAGGCTATGGATGCGAGCAAAGATCTTCCATCCGCGGCGAAGATACTTGACCTGGGGGGCGGGAAAGTCAACGTCGACCCGCGTGCCGCCGTTCCCGCAGCCCCTCATATGCAACCTCAGGGTCTGGGGCGGATAGAGCTCCATCTCCTGAGCGAATGGCGCAGGAGGACGAAGGCGACGGCGCAGTGGCCGACGCAGCCTGATGAAGAACTCATGAGGCTGGTCCCCGACGTGGCCCTCCATTGGGGGAGGCATCGCTGGCGGAGGCAAGGCCGGTGCGCCGCCCCGTCCCCCTTTGCCCCGAGCGCCATACCCCCTCCCCCTTCCTCTCATGGCCGGCTCCGCCGCCGCGGGCTCTTGGGAAGGAGGGACGCACTGTCGAGCAGAGACCCTCGCCGCCACCATCGAAGGACCGACACCCCCTCTCGCCATGGTAGATGAAAGAGTGGAGCCGAGGTGGAAGGAGAGGTATGATGAAAGATTTTGGGCTGCCATCCCCCTCCCCCTTCTTATAAAGGGGCGAGGTCGGGACTCGGCCGCGCCACTCAGCCAATCCGACCATCAGGGGCGCAGAGAATCGAGGCCGACCGCTGCCCCAATCAGCAGCGGCCCATTTACCCGCCTCGCCATTCAGGGATCGCACCCACCGCCTACCATCTTTAGAGCATGGGGGACACATGGTGGGCAAGCAGAAATCAAGGGGACGGATGAGACGGTCGTTCTCCGCCCTGTGGTCATGGGGCACGGGCGCTTTGAAGACCACGAGCCGAGCCCACTCAGTAAATGAGCCGCGCCTCTGCGTTTTCCTCTTTTTATGGGGAAGGCGCGAGCCGCCTCTTTACCACGATGTGACGCATGCGTGCAGAAACCGCCCCACGGACGACCCCCACGTCACGAATGACCCCCACGTCGTGCGTTCAACGCAGGTCATGGGGAAGTGCAGCGGACGGAGGAGTTACCGCGGTAAAAATCCGCCCACCTGCCCGTGCACCGTTCTGGGCCTAGCCAAACAACACGTCATGCTTATGTGTGGTCTAGGCCCGGGGGCTCCTGTCGGTCTATAAAAGTAGGGGCTCCCCTTTTGCACCCCTTTACTTGTGCACGGGTAGTCAGAGCCGCGCCCACGGCCACACTAAGCAGGGCAGAGGAGGGAAGCTGGAGCACAAGACGACCAAAGCAACACCAAGACCTGCGACACAAAGAGAGCAAGAGGGCGAGGTGGACTCCCCCGGGAAGACCATTGCCGGGGTGGCTTCCGCAGCCTTGGCAAGATCCTTGCCGGGGCAACTTGCCTGACGCCAGCACAGCGCGCCACCTTTGAGCCCAAGGGGTTCCAACACCATCAACCATATTGGAACCAAGGCTCGGGAGGCACCTCCGTGGTGGCATGCAGATCTTTGTAGAGATTATAGATACACAAGATCAGATGAGAACCAGAAGACAACGATCCTTGGCGAGATCCTTGCCAAGGAAATCCATGAGACCGCGGTGCCGCAGCGAGACCCTTGCCAGGCCCTCGGCAAGACCCTTGTCGAGGACGCCTGCGGGGCCGCAGCCAGGCCCGCGTCTGCCAAGACTCCACCGCTGCTCCCATACAACTACTAGCTCGACCAGCTGGGTAGGCATTTGCGTGGCAGCGCGCGGCCTCTACATCAACTCAGCAAGCACCTGCATGGTGGCATGCAGATCTTCGTGAAGGCTCCACCACCACGCCAGCCCAGCAGCCAGCCAACGTGGCGCTACAACGCCTCGTTAGCTTGGACATGCGTCGGAGCCAGGCGAGGCAACGACATCTGGGACGAGCTTCTTTGCTGTCCCCAATAAAGCAAGAGGGGCACGTCGGAAGCGCATTAAATGCATTTGTCCGACGATGCCAGGGGATAGACTCAGCCCCTGTACACCTTTCCACCTCCTGTGTGCCACTGTGGCGACCCCTTTTTGTCTATAAAAGGAGGCCCGAGGCGTACTGGAGGGGGATTCGGATCTTTTGGACTAGAGAGCCACCGCAGCTAGTTCAAGAACACAAGAACACCGAAATATACATCAAAGCAGGACTAGGGTTTTACGCATCTCCGCAGCCCGAACCTGTGTAAACGATTTGTGTGCTGACCGCCAGACCCGCTCTTTGCACCCCGCACCCGCCAACCGTAGAAGGGATCCCAGTGACCCCATAGGTGTCGTTTCCCACCGACATACTCATCCCCCGAATCTGCGATCATGCCATAGGCAAGCGTTTGCAATGCAATCATGCACTTTTGGTAATAAGAGAATCCAGTCCTTCCTATTGCATCCTTCTTCAAGATGAAGTAGTCATCATAGGCCCGGTCGATATTGTAGAGGCGATCAGACACATTATTCTGCAAGCCAAAGCCCTGACGAAAATTATTCGTGAACACTGCATCAAGGGCAATGTAGTCACCCATCAACGTCAAATGCCCCCGTACGTTGTCAGTCATGGTGACCCCCCACGGAGGGCATCCGCACGGGTGGATGATACCTGCATGGCGGACACGCGAGAGGTGTGGAACAGTGGCGTAGGCAAAGAGGTGTGGCAACCAGGTGGAGCGGCGGAGGTCGCGGAGGTCCGACAAGGGCTTGATGGGCGGCCGGGGTGGTATAGTGGTAGCATCTGCCAAGGAGGAAGTGGATGTAGAGAAAGGGGGAAGGGATGGGACGCGGGGTTTGGGTGTGGTTTTGGTTGGGCGGGGTGGGTGTCAGAGTCCTACATGGTTTGCTTCCAGTTTGCAGCAAAACGAAGGTGGGGACTGATCCGTGGACCGATGCGGGCGACGTTGGATGACAAACTACATCCAGATAGCACGATCCAAACGTTTTGCTGGTGATTTAAGGGTCTTATTTGGAGATGCCATGAGAACCACCAAATACGTCGGCAGGCTTCTCAGGGCAGATTTTTAGCCTGTGGCACTGATAGGGATCCCGTACGAAATGATCCCTAAGGCTTTGTTGGTAGGAGGGGATAATTTGGGATTACAAGGGATTATCCCCTCAGGGATTTAGTGAAGCCCGTGCTGTCACCCAATCCCCTTTTTTCCACCTCAAACCTCCTGTGTCTGGGGGGGCGTGCGAGCCGCGAGGAGTACCTCGATGGTCAGAAACCCCGTGGAACCGAGGGGAAAGTGAGGGGATTGTAGTGGCTGACCCGTTCAAGCCCTCTATACAAAAGGCCACTCTAGGGATCTTCTGGGCTTGTTGGCCAACAAGGAATATCCTTTGAAAGCCCCTCAAAGCCCTGTCTACCAAACAAGGCCTATTGGGAGCCACTAGTTAACGAGCGCTCCTTCAGAAACCTCGCAACGATCAGTGCCACTTGACGTGCTCTCAGCCATTTCACACGTGTCGCGCTCTGGGCGCTTCCTCTGGATTTTTTTTATTTTTCAGCACGCATTTTCAGCTATTTAAACGGTTTTTTCTCAGGTTTTTTCGACGTTTTGGTTTTCCACTGGTCTTCCTTAGCTTTTCGAAAAAAAATTTGCACGAAAAATGCGTTTGTTTCCTTTCAGGAGAGTCACAGTTTTGCTTTCGCGAGAGGCATGACCGTGCCTCCCGGGAACAAAAAAACGCGTTTTCTGTGTTTTTCCAGTTTCACGGTTTCGCTTCCCCGAAAGGCACGGTTGTGCTTTCGCGAAAGTCATGGGCGTGCCTCTCGGAAATGAAAAAAAACACGTTTTCTGCTTTTTCTTTTGCGAGAGTCACGGTTTTGCTTCCGTGAGAGGCACGGTTGTGCTTTTGCGAGAGTCACAGCGAGAGTCACGGTTTTGCTTCTGCGAGAGGCATGGGTGTGCTTTCGCGAGAGTCACGGCCGTGCCTCCTCGAAAACGAAAAAAACGTGTTTTCTCTATTTTTTCCTTTCGCGAGAGTCACGGTTTTGCTTCCACATGAGGTACGGTTGTGATTTCGTGAGAGGCACGGGCATGCCTCTTTCGCAAATGGAAAAAAACCCATGCTCCCGGTTCGGTTTCTTCGTCCGGTTTTTTCACGCCACTTGTCGCAACCTATGAAGTTGGAGTGATCTTTGTAACGAGTATTTTTCAACTAGTGATTTCATAATATGGATATATGGTCCATCCGTGCATCCTCAAGCTCGAGCACCGAGTTCCCCACCGTGTATTTAACGGGAGCTCCTGCCGCTCATTGCGGCACATAGGCGGGGCTTCGCGTAGGGGCGCTCCTGACTGTGGCTGGCCTAGCAGTGAGTGCAGTACTGTAGCGAGTGAAAATCACCAAAAAGTTGTGCACTTTCCAGGGATCTAGCCAGAGCCCTCCCGCTGGCATAGTGCATTGCGAGCCACAAGCTAGAGCTAGTGACCTTTGACTAAAAGTAGAGCGAAACATTAAGATGAACGATCAGCGGCAAATCTGTTTTTTTTTTCTCAAATTTTAAACACCATTTTTTCAAAAAACATGCATTTTTGGAAACACGAGTATTTTTAGGATTTATGAAAAAATTCAAAAAACTTTAACATTTTTTAATATCCCAAACAACTTTTGGAAATAGGAAGATTCTTTAAATTCCAGACAAAGAATGAAAAACACGAACGTTTTTTTGAATCTGTGATCATTTTCTGAAACTCTGAACCAAATTTGAACACCCAATTTTTTTAATTTGTGAACAATATTTGAAAACAAGAACATTATCTGAAACTCTGAACAAAAATTGAAAATGTGATTGTTTTTCCAATTTGTTAACATCTTTTAAAAAACGAGAACATTTTTTGAAAACAGATTAAAAAAATTCTAAACTTTTTGCATTTCTGAACTAAATTTGGAAAGTGGATTTATTTAATTTTGGATTTTTTAAAAAACATTCAACGTTTTTAAAATTATTAAACTTAAAAAAAGGAAAATAAACCTGAAAAGTAAAAAAGAAATGGAAAAAGGGAAAACCGAAAAGGAAAGAAAACATAAAAAGAAACCTATAAAACAAAAAAATGGGTTGGCCCAATCATGGGCGCCCCTGTTCGAAGCCCCGACTATTTATCACATCGTACGACAAATAGGGTATTTCGTATATAAATTCATGTTGTGTGAACGCTTCTGGCGAGGAGGCTCGGAGTGCTGCCACATAGCTTCCCCATGGCGAGATCAACTAGAGGAGCGGTTTGCACACGCCCAAGCACGACTGCATCGGCTACCTGGATGCACCCGGAGGCAAAGTCGCCACTCCACGAATTCTGGAGAGTGGTTTCTCCTCACGACGTCTACCAGCGCCGCCGCGTGCGAGCTCACGCCAAAATATCTCTATTGTTATTACTCGAGTTACTAAGGCAGCACGTACAACAATGCACGATAACTTACTGTTCGCCGAAAATGTTCCTGTTTTCAAATTTGGTTTAGAAATCCAAACAGAAACATGGCCTAAACATTTTCTAAATGTTTTTTTTTCAAAACTTCTGCCGAAGCTACCCCATTTCACTGTTCACCATGATGTAGTCGTTGTGGTGGTTCTTCTTGTCAATCAATGTGTTGCCAGAGTACATGGTTGATCTGCTGATAGCTGTGCTTCTCATGTTATGCACTTCACCTGTTAGATGAATTGAAATAGCCAGCGCTAGGCGCCAACCGGAGGAAGCAAAAATTAGCCACCTCCCAAATGTTGGATGCAATGCCCTCACACTGTGTGATGATCAAGTTTCTCTCCCATCCCCCACAGCGCTGCTCGCACGGACACAAAATCCTAGCAGCACTTGCACAAAGTCATTTTGTGGGGTTGTGTTAGGTACCGGTATATCTAAGACCACACACTTCTTCTAAGATTCATGAGAATATATGGCCCATCTAGATGCATAGCATTAGTATATTTTTTGTACCTTTTTTAGTCAAATTAGTGTCAGCTTAATGGGCCCAAAGTACACTTTTTGCCAGTGAAGGTATGCATGCATGTCTCTCCTCTCACTCTACATGAAGAATAAATCCCTAGCCTTTATTTCATCTTAGACAATTTAAATCAACCACATCTTTTAAACTATATACTCGTTTTTGAAGATTTTTATGTATTTGGACTCCTAGCGTCAAGAACTTTGGAACTAGACCAATTTTGGATATATATCAAACACATTTAAATTTCGATGTTTCACATTTCATATGTGAAAAACTCCATTTCACTAGAAAAATCTGAACAAACTTATTTCACTAGACATATGTAAAATAACATTTGTCACATAAACCTATTTAACCCAAATATGAAACTGAAATGTCAACTTGTGAAACTGATTGTTTTGAGTGTAACATTTTATTTCAAAAGAGTAAACATGTTATTTCAAAAACATGCAATTGAAATATATGTGATTTTTGTGAAACAATCCAATGAAAAGTGAAATGCACCATCCAAAAGTGAAAAAAAATGTTAAACTAAAATCTCAACTTGTGAAATTGAAAATTTTGAAATGTACAACAATTTACTTCAAAAGAGTGAAATATGCTTTTCTTTCAATAATGTGAAATTGAAATAGATGTATTTTTTGTGAAACAAGCCAGAGCAAAGTGAAATGTAGGTTCTGAAAGTGAATAACAATATGAACTGAAATGTCAACTTGTGAAACTGGTTATCTCGAAATGTGTAACAGTTTATTTCAAAAGAGTGAAACATGTTATTACAAAAATGTCCACTTGAAATATATGTGTTTTTTTTGTGAAACAAGCGAGTGGAAAGTGAAATGTAGGTTCTGAAAGTGAAAACAATATGAAACTGAAATGTCAACTTGTGAAACCGATTATTTCAAAATGTGAAATGGTCTATTTAAAAATAGTGAAATAGGTCTTGAAAAATGTGCAGTTGAAATGGATATGATTTTTCTAAAACACGCCTGTGTAAAGTGAAATGTAAGATCTGGAAATGAAAAACGGCATGAAACTGAATTGTCAACTTGTAAAACCACTTGTAATCATTTTCTCAGAAGATTTCAAGCACGTGAAATATGTTTCATGAATTTTAAACTTATTTAAAATGTATCCAAAATGATCCTATTCTAAAGGTCTTTGCAACATGAGTTCAAATATATAAAAAGTTTAAATTGGTTTAAAAGATATGAAGGATTTAAGTTAGCAAATGTAAAATAAATTGGTGCATTTGTTTGGAAGAGAGAAGAGAGAAAATGGCAGCACATGCATGAAACCGTAGTGTACCATGTGCGTGAAAAGCATGAAATCCACTTTACCATTTGACATGCGCAAAGTGTATTGCACCTGAAAAATGATTCATGAGTTGAACATTGTTCAAGCACATGAATCTTTAGCACCTCCCTCTTGCCACACTCCCCTTTTGGAGTACAACCACCACCATCGGCTCGCTGCATGACCACTATGCTCATAAAAGCACGTCAAAGGAGCCTCTTGTCCCCTCGCTCACAGCGAGTCCTCGCTCCACTAGCGAGCCCTTGCAGCACCGCTCATGACACCGACCGACCAGCGAGCTCTAAAGTGACAGCGAACCCTTATAGCATCGACTGTGGAGCGGCCCACGAGCTCACGCCACAACACCGACGAACCCTTGCTGCACCGGCTACAGAATGACCCAGAAGCACAAGGCGGGACCGACGAACCCTTGCAGCCGGCAATGTAGCACTGGCTGGAAAATGGCTCACGAACTCGAGTCGCTTGCTATACCGCTAGGCACTTTCGCAGCATGGCCAGCACTGCTCGCCGCACCGTTTGCAACGCTGACGATACCCACAACACCGCTTGCAACACGTCTCGCGACCTCGCCACACCTTGAATTTTGGCCCTTTTTTTGAAAATAACTTGGATTAATTTGGAGTTCGTTTTCAATGTTTATTTGAGTGACTCTTTGGACTTAATACCCGGGAATATGTTTTCTTTTATTTTGCCTTCAAGTGCATCCAAGCTTCCCACACATCATAAGATTACTCTTAACACTTCTACCCGAGCCCATCCACACACTTTTTCTCGACATTTCTTTTTCTACAAAAGAACATACCCTCAATCACATAGGTTGTGAAGCACCTATATTTCTGCCATCTCAAAATTTCCTAAGCAATTCTCATAAATTCTAGAGGAAATTTGAACCCTAAAAATGCCCCCAAACACTTGCTAGAATTTCTCAAGTGAGCACACCATCGAAAGATTGTTTTTGCCCCATATTTTGGTTTACACATCGAGTACCTCTGACACTTCTCCAAACTTGGTGACACATGGCTTAGAGACTCGCCCTAGTATCTAGTCACCACACACCAACATTCAGCTCCAGACCCCTCACCATTTCTCCCTGGCACAACACAAACAGTTCACTATCAATGGTAGTTATGAACCTGCACATTTGATTCAGTTTACTTGGCACCAATTATTCGTCACCTAGATAGCCTACCTACGTGTCAAGCTGCTTGCCACCAAAAGACCCCAGGCCCCCAGTGCCTTGGAGGCCACGGGACTGGCATGCCAAGGGCGCGCTTTGGGAGCAGGCCAGCCCATGGCTAGCCAACCTCGACGCGCCCATCCCCGCAAGCAGCCACCCATGCCTCCCTCCACAACTCTAGTATTGTCCTCCTCCACCCAGGCCCTCCTCTCAGCACAGCCGCGGCCACGACATTGTGCCGCCCGTGAGCCACCGTTGTCATCTTCCTCGGCAGCATGCTCGGCCCCTACCCCAATGCTCACCCGACCTCCAAGGACCCCCACGACCCCTCCCATGGCACGCTAGAGGCCGGCGCAGATCCATATCACCTCAATCTCATCCATGGTGGTATGGCAAGCCACGACACCTAGCCGCGGCTATAAAAGCCATCGTTCGCCCCTCTAGTCATCTGCACCACCTATCCCACTCTGTCACTCACTCCCTAGCTCATGGGGCACGTCTAGGAGGGCCTGCCTTCTAAGAATTGAGTCGTGCAACGCTGGTCGAGATGTACCACTGCCAGCCCCCTCTGCTCCACCTCAGCCCAAATCATCACCACCACTAAACTCCTACCGTCCTTTTGGTCATGATGCCCTGCCCATCTACTTGATTCAGTACTGAATCACCTGATCCTGACAAGCACGGTAGGATGCTTGTAACACCCCAAATGTTAAGCTACAATGATCCCTTGCTAAGTTTTGCCATGTCATCATGCTTTACATTAATGAATGCCACTTGCCCGAAAAGGGAGCTCAAATTTAAATTGCAAGTCAAATAATTATTTCTTCAAAATGCAAAACTAAATGGTTCGCATTATTACATAAATTCCCTTGATCAATTATCATGTTGAAACCAACTTCATTTGACTCACAAATAAATTCCTAGGAAATTAATATATGGTCCAACAACAAATAAAATGGCCTTTTCAAAATAAACAATTATGTAGACATTTCCAAATAAAACGAAACTTTGTGTGTAGCACACAAAATATTGTATTTGAATTATGTGAAGTATCATGTAGAACTAATATCATTTAGTGCCTAAAATAAATAGAAAACAGAGTGAAATAAATATAATAGAAAAGGAAATATAAAAGGACCTAAAAGGTGGCATTGGGCCCTAGTTGCCATAGTGCACACGACCCTGATGGGGAACGTTGCGTGAAAATAAAAAATTCCTACTAAACACCCAAGATCTAATCTAGGAGACATATAGCAACGAGAGGGGAGTGTATCTACATACCCTTGTGGACCGAAAGCGTTAGCATCGTAATGCGGTTGATGTAGTCGTATTCTTCATGATCCAATCGCGTTCCAATATGATCTAGTACCGAACGGACAACACCTCCGAGTTTAGCACACGAACGGCTCGACGACATCCTATATTTCTTGATCCAGCATGTGAGGGAGAGGAGGTAGATGAGATATAAACCAACATGATGGTGTGGTGGTGGTAGCGGAATTCCGGCAGGGCTTCACCAAGCGCTAACGAAACGTGGAGGAGTGACGGGAGGGAGACAAGACAAGGGTGGAAGCGTTTACTGCCCCCTACGCCCCACTATATATAGGGTGAGGGAGGGGCTTGCCAGCCCTGGCCCCCCTCCCAAGGCAGGGGCGGCGACCAAGGGGGAGGAGTGCCCTCCAAGCCAAGTGGAGGGCCCTCCCCTTTAGGGCTTCCCCTTCCCAGGCGCATGGCCCTCGTAGGGGCTGGTGCACCTGGCCCAATAAAGCCAGGGCGCCCCCTACATCCCATGATGGCCTAAGGGACGTGGTGGAACCCTTTACGGACTTTCGGAGCCCTCTGGAATCCTCTGGAACCTTCTAGAAGCTTCTGGTACAATACCGAAAAAAACCAAACTTTATTGGGAACCCCGATACAACTTTCCATATATGAATCTTTACTCCGGTCTATTACGGATCTCCTCGTGATGTCCCGGATCCCATCCGGGACTCCGAACAACCTTCGCACTTTCCACTATTAATATCTCAATACTACCCTAGTGCCATCGAACATTAAGTGTGCGACCCTACGTGTTCGAGAATCATGTAGACATGACCGAGACTCCACTCCGGTTAGTAACCAATAGCGAGACCTAGATGCCCATATTGGTTCCCACATATTCCATGAAGATCTTTATCGTTTGAACCACGATGTCAAGGATTCAGTTAATCCTGTATATAATTCCCTTTGTCCAACGATGTGTTACTTTCCCGAGATTCAATCGTCGGTATCTCCATACCTAGTTCAATCTAATTACTGGCAAGTGTCTTTACTCATTTGGTAATACAAGATCCCATGACTAAACTCATTAGTCACATGCTTCCAATCTTCTTGTGTTGTTGTATTATCGAGAGGGCCAAGAGATATCTCTCCGTCACACGGAGCAACAAATGCCAGTGTCGATCGATGCAACCGAACAAACACCTTTAGAAATACCTATAGAGCACCTTTATGATCACCCTGTTACAAAGTGACTTTGATAGCACACAAAGTATTCCTCCAATATCCGGGAGTGGCATGATCTCATGGTCTAAGGAACTGATACTTGACATAAAGAAAGCTATAGCAAATAAACTAAGTGATACGATCTTATTCTAAGCTCACGGTTGGGTCTTGTCCATCACATCATTCTCCTAATGATGCAATCCTGTTATCAAATGAGAACTCATGTCCATGGTTAGGAAACCTTGACCATCTTTGACCAACGAGCTAGTCTAGTGGATGCTTACTAGGGACACAGTGCAGTTTATGTATCCACACATGTATTTATGTTCCCGGTCAATACAATTCTAGCATGAATTATAAATATTTTTCATGAACGGGAAATATGATAATAACCATTTTATTATTGCCTCTAGGGCATATTTGCAACAGTCTCCCACTTGCACTAGAGTCAATTATCTAGTTCACATCACCATGTGATTAACACCTATGAGTTCTGGGTTTGATTATGTTTTTCTTGTGAGAGAGGTTTTAGTCAACAGGTCTGTAACATTCAGACCCATGTGTACTTTGCAAATCTCTATGTCATACAGTAGATGCTGCTACCACGCTCCACCTTGGAACTATTCCAAATGACTGCTCCACTATATGTATCCAGTTTGCGACTCAGAGTCATCCGGATCGGTGTCAAAGCTTACATTGACATAACCTTTTGCGACGAAATGTTTATCACCTCCATAACCGAGAAACATTTCCTTAGTCCACATTAGGTACCTAAGGATAATTTTAACCGCTGTCCAGCGATCCACTCCTGGATCACTCCTGTACCCCCTTGCCAGACTCATGGCAAAGCACACATCTGGTACGGTAGACAACATGGCATACATTATAGAGCCTATGGCTGAGGCATAGACGACGACCTTCAACCTTTCTCTTTCTTCTGCCATGGTCGAGCTTTGAGTCTTACTCAGCTTCACACCTTACAATACAGGAAAGAAATCCTTCTTTGACCGATCCATTTTGAAGTTCTTCAAAATCTTGTCAAGGTATGAGATCTGCGAAACTCTTATCTGACGTCTATGTGACAACCCTTTATGATTTCTAGAAATTCTACATCATTTCCTATCAACAATATGTCATTCACATATACTTATCAGAAAAGTTATAGAGCCCCCACTCACTTTCTTGCAAATACAAGCTTCTCCGTAAGTTTGTATAAAACCAACAACTTTGATCACCTCATCAAAACGTATATTCCAACTCCGAGATGCTTGCACCAGTCCATAGATGGATCGCTGGAGCTTCCATACTTTGTCAGCATCCTTAGGATCGACAAAACCATCCGGTTGCATCATATACAACTCTTCCTTAGGAAACCCGTAAGGAATGTTGTTTTGACATCCATCTGCCAGATTTCATAATCATAAAACACGGCAATTTCTAACATAATTCTAATAGACTTAAGCATCGCTACGGGTGAGGAAGTCTCATTGTAGTCAACCCCTTGAACTTGTCGGAAACCCTTTGCGACAAATCGAGCTTTATAGACAGTGACATTACCGTCGGCGTCTGTCTTCTTCTTAAAGATCAATTTATTCTCAATGGCCAGCTGGTCATCGGGCAAGTCCACCAAAGTCCATACTTTGTTCTCATACATGGATCCTATCTCAGATTTCATGGCCTCAAGGCATTTGTCGGAATCCGGGCTCATCATTGCTTCTTCATAATTCGTAGGTTTGCTGTTGTCTAACAACATGACTTCCAGGATAGGATTACCGTACCACTCTGGTGCGAAGCATGTCCTGGTAAACCTACGAAGTTCAGTAGTAACTTGATCCAAAGTTTCATGATCATCATCATTATTAGCTTCTTCTCCGGCTGGTGTAGGCATCACAGGAACTAATTTTTGGGATGTGATACTCTCCAATTTGAGAGAAGGTACGATTAGCTCATCAAGTTCTACTTTCCTCCCACTCACTTATTTCAAGAGAAACTCCTTCTCTGGAAAGGATCCATTCTTGACAACAAAGACTTGCCTTCAGATCTGTGATAGAAGGTATACCCAATTGTTGCTTTAGGGTATCTCATGAAGATGCACTTTTCTGCTTTGGGTTTGAGCTTATCAGGTATAAGTGTCACATCCCCAAATTCTAAGAAACGAGAAGTTTATTGCCAAATCATAATTTGTACAGTGTCATCTCCACGAATTTAGATGGTGCCCTATTTAAAGTGAATGTGACTGTCTCTAATGCATAAAACCAAAACGATAGTGGTAGATCAGTAAGAGACATCATAGAATGCACCATATCCAATAAAGTACCATTACGATGTTCATACACACCATTACACTGTGGTGTTCCAGGTGGCATGAGTTGTGAAGCAATTCCACATTGTCTTAAATGTGAGCCAAACTAGTAACTCAAACATTCACCTCGACGATCCAATCGTAGAAATTCTATTTTCTTGTTATGATGATTCTCCACCTCAGCCTAATATTCCTTGAACTTTTCAAATGTTCCAGACTAGTGTTTCATTAAGTAAATATACCCACATCTACTCAAATCATCTGCGAAGGTAAGAAGATAACAATATCAACTGCGTGCTTCAATACTCATTAGACCACATACATCAGTATGTATTATTTGCAATAAGTCACTTGCCCGCTCCGTTGCTCTGGAAAACAAGGTTTTAGTCATATTTCCCATCAGGCATGGTTCACATGTTTCAAATGATTCATAATCAAGTGATTCCAAAAGTCCATCAGCCTGAAGTTTCTTCATGCGCTTTACACTAATATGACCTAAGTGGCATTGCCACATGTATGTGGTACTAGCATCATTTACTTTGCATCTTTTGACATCAAAATTATGAACATGTGTATCACTAGATCAAGATTCAACAAGAATAAACCATTCACATTGGGTGCATGACCATAAAAGGTATTGTCCATATAAATAGAACAACCATTATTCTTTGACTTAAATGAATAACCATCTCGCAACAAGCAAGATACAGATATAATGTTCATGCTTAACATAAGCACCAAACAATTATTTAGGTTAAAACTAATCTCGAAGGTAGATGTAGAGGGAGCGTGCCGATGGTGATCACACCAACCTTTGAACCATTTCCGACGTGCATCATCACCTCGTCCTTAGCTAGTCTCCGTTTACTCTGTAGCTTCTGTTTTGAGTTACAAATAAGAGCAACCGAACCAGTATCAAATACCCAGGTGTTTCGTGTTACAAATAAGAGCAACTGAACCAGTATCAAATACCCAGGCGCTACTAAGAGCACTAGTAAGGTACACATCAATAACATGTATATCAAATATAGCTTTGTTTATGTTGCCAGCCTTCTTTTCTGCCAAGTAATTAGGGCAGTTCAGCTTCCAGTGACCATTCCCTTGCAATAGAAGCACTCAACCTCAGGTTTGGGTCCAGACTTGGACTTCTTCGCGGGAGCGGTAACTGCCTTACCATTCTTCTTGAAGTTCCCTTTCTTTCCCTTTCCTTTATTGAAACTAGTGGTTTTATTGACCATCAACACTTGATGTTCTTTCTTGATTTCTACCTCCGCGTCCTTAAGCATTACAAAGAGCTCACAGACTTCTCCATCCCTTGCATGTTATAGTTCATCACAAAGCCTTTGTAGCTCGGTGGCACTGACTGGAGAACTCTGTCAATCACTACATCATTCGAAAGATTAAGTCCCAACTGATTCAAGCGGTTGTAGTACCTAGACATCTTGAGTACGTGCTCGCTAACGGAGTTGTTCTCTTCCATCTTGAAGCTAAAGAACTTGTTGTAGGGTGAAACCCTAAGATGGATCTTTTCACACTTGGAGGGGGAAAAGGGATGAACCAAGAACACAAAGAGGAATTCACTCCAACAAAACCCAGTCACACATCCACTAGAATAGCAAACACATAGATCCACAAGATTACAAGCATGATCAAAGGAAACAAGCACTAGGTAAGGTTATTCCCACTCCTAAGGAGGTGAGGTCTTGATGATAGTCTTCTCCAAGAGGAGGTCTTGAAATCCACAAGTGGATCCTCTCCGAAGAGGTCTAGATCTCCAATGGAGTGGTTGAATGAGAAAAGCTCTCAAATATCTCACATATACTTTGCTAAGTCTAAACATAACCCTAGGTATGGAATATATAGGATTGGGGGCCAAGTGGACGAAGGGGAGGTCCAAAACACGATCTCAGCCGGCCATCCTACAGGGCCCGTGCGCATGGGGTGCTACAGCCGTAGCTCCCTGTGTAGCCCGTGGGCACGGGGTTTTGGGGGCCCGTGGGCACGGGGTCGCCTGGGACTTCCTGTCCTACTCCTTTGGGACTCCTTCTTCCTCAAGTTCTTGGGGGGCTTCTCCTACTCCTTGGTGATGCTCCGTAGATGCTTGGGGGTGTTCCTCTTCGTACCTAATGATACATAGTGCATTTTGGTGAGGTAGCACCCAAGTTCCATTCGTATCCATATGCATGTCAAGTAGGAAGGAATTCACCTCAGTTTCCATTGCGCGTGCTCGAGCTCTTGTCATAGGCCCACGTGGTGCTTGATGTGTTGGTGTAGAGTCCATTGGGATGATGGAAGGATGCTCCGCATCGGATCGTGATCTTCATCACCATGGTACTTGGGCAAGTCCTTGAGATTGAAGATGTCGCTTACGTTGTACTTGTCGCGTGGGATGTCGATCTTGTAGGAGTTGTCATTCTAGCATGCTAGCACCATTAAGGGTCCATCGGCTCGTGGTAGTAGCTTGGACTTGCGCTTGTTGGGGAAGTGGTCCTTACGAAGATGAAGCCATATGAGGTCTCCCGGTTGGAACACCATTGGTGTCTTGTTGATGTTGAGCTTTGTGGCGATGCGATGTACTTGACGCTCGATCGTTGCCCTTGTATATTCATGCATCTTCTTGAGAAAGCTTGCCCTTGCACTTGCATCCTTGTTTGCGCGTTCTTGGAGCCGAAGAGGTAGAATGTCCAATGGGGACAATGGGTTGAAGCCGTAGACAACCTCGAAGGGGGACTTGCCGGTAGTAGAGTGTCGAGCTCGATTGTAGGCTTCCTCGGCGATGGGTAAGCATTCCTCACACTCCTTGATGTTCTTCTTTATAAAAACCCATAGGAGTGTAGATAGCGTCCGGTTGGTAACTTCCATTTGGCCATCAGTTTGGGGATGATAGTCCATCGAGAATAGTAGCTTGATGCCGAGCTTGGCGCATATTGTCTTCCAAAAGTAGCTTAGGAACTTGACGTCGCGGTCCGACACAATAGTTATTGGCACTCCATGAAACCTCAAGATTTCCCTACAAAAGAGATTTGCAACATGTGAAGGATCTTCTATCTTATTGCATGGGATGAAATGTGCCATTTTTGAGAATCAGTGCACAACAACAAATATAGAATCCATTCCAGCTTGAGTCCTAGGCAAACCAAACATGAAATCCATACTAATATCTTCCCATGGTTGATGTGGAATTGGAAGTGGCATATGTAAACCATGAGATTGAGATTGTGACTTAGCTTTACGGCATGTAGAGCATTTGTTGGTGAAGTGTGCCACGTCGCGGAATATGTTTGGCCAAAAGTACTTGAATGAGAGTGTGGCAAAGGTCTTGTCGCGCCCAAAATGTCCCATAAGTCCTCCGGCGTGGGCCTCTTGCAAAAGTAACAAACGAAGCAAAGACTCGGGTATACAAAGCTTGTTAGCATGCATAAGGTAGCCATTCTTTAAGTAATAGTACTCCCAACAAGTGTTAGCAAGACATATGGCATAAGGAATCGCAAATGTAGGATCATGTGCATAAAGATCTTTAACATGCTCAAAGCCAATAACATTCAACTCAGTTGAGTAACTAACATGCATTTGAGGGAAAGAGCATCCACCACTACATTTTATTTACCCTTAATGTACTTGATCACATAAGGAAAAAATTCAATAAATTCACTCCATTTAGCATGCCGTTTATTCATCATGGTTTGACCTTTAAGTTATTTAGTGTCTCATGATCGGTATGTATGACAAATTCATGTGGGCGAAGGTAATTCTCCCAAACATGCAATACTTGCACTAAAGCATACAATTCTTTGTCATAGATGTGATATTTAAGTTGAGCACCGGAGAGTTTTTCACTGAAGTATGCAATGGGTCGCTTTTCTTGCATTAAAAATCCACCAATTCCATTACCACTAGCATCACAATGAACCTCAAAGGTTTTATTGAAATTAGGTAATGCAATAATTGGGGCATGTGTAAGAAAAGATTTTAGCTCATCAAATGTGGTAGATTGAGATGGTCCCCAAACAAAGGGTGCATTCTTCTTACTCAAAGCATGCAACAGTGTGACAATAGTGCTAAAGTCTTTCACAAAGCGACGATAAAAACCTGCTAGACCAAGGAAACTACGCACTTGTTGCAAATTAGTGGGTTGTGGCCAAATTTTAATTGCTTCAATTTTAGACTCATCAACATGAACACCCTTGGAAGATACAAAAAGCCCAAGAAAACAATCTTGTCAACGCCAAAAGTGAATTTTTCTATATTGGCATAAAGATGCGCTTTTCTAAGAGTTTGCAAAATGGCCCTAAGACGATCTACATGCTCTTTGAGGGATTTGCTGAACACAAGAATATCGTCAAAGTAGACCACTACAAACACACCAATGTAAGGTCGAAGCACATAGTGCATAACACACATGAAAGTACCGGGTGCTTCCGATAACCCATAGGCATAACTAGCCACTCATACAAACCAAATTTTGTTTTGAAAGCGGTTTTCTATTCACCACCTTCTTGTATGAGGATTTGATAATAACCACTTTTAAGATCATTTTTGAGAATATGGTGGCGCCGCTAAGCTCATCTAGTATATCATCAAGGCGTGGAATGGGATGCCTATAGCGAACGGTGATAGCATTTATGGGTCTACAATCAGAACACATGCGAAAACTACCGTCTCTTTTTGGCACAAGAATGACCGGTACGGCACAAGGAGTCAAACTTTCATGAACATGTCCATGGTTTATGAGATGTTGGACTTGCCTTTGTATTTGTTTTGTTTCTTTGGGGTTGACGCGGTATGGAGCCTTGTTAGGAAGAGGTGCGCCGGGGATGAGGTCGATCCGGTGTTCGATGCCACGTAGAGGATGAAGACTAAGAGGTAGCTCATCAGGGAGGACATCCGCGAATTCCTGCAACAAATTAGACAAAACTAGAGGAAGGGGGTTAGGAGTGTTAGTCTTTGCCACCTCATCTTTGCACATTAGGACATAGTGGGTGACACTCGATGAGTTCTCACACACTTCTCTCATCTCTCTTTTTGTGGCTAGGAGGACTAAGTTTTTCTCTCTTGGCGTAGAGTCACTCAATTTAGGCTTGTGGCGCTCACTCTCTTTGTGGTAATTCACTCTCTCACTATTCTCTCCACGATGGGTGGATGCATGCTTATCGATGATCACTTGGCTTGGTGACATAGGTCATAGCACGTACTCCGTTTACCTTCATCTTGAAGCTATAGTGGTTTGTTCTTCCGTTGTGGATGACGCAACGGTCAAATTGCGAAGGTATTCCCAAGAGAAGATGGTACACGGACATAGGAACCACATCACACTCCAAGGTATCCTCATAGGCGCCTATCTTAAATGAAACTTGCATGATGTGCTCCACTTGGATGGTGTCAGAGTCACTAAGCCATTGGACCTTGTAGGGGCGAGGATGCTTCTTCTTGACCAATTGCAGCTTGGAACATAGCTCTTTAATTGCCAAGTTGTGGCAACTTCCTCTGTCGATGATGACTTTCACGAAGCGTCCGTTGATGCCGGCCTTGTGTGGAAGATGTGACACCTTTGGTCTTCATCTTGTTGGTGTTGAAGTGTCAAGACCTTGGAGACCACGAGAGCGGGACTTGAATCATTGTCACAATAGACTTGAGCATCTTCTTCTTCATTCACTTGATGGTGCATGGTGACATGCTCGAGAGCTTCCATCTCGTCCTCACTATGGAGTCATATGAGCCATCATCATTTGCAATCATGGTGCGTCGGTTGGTGCATCGGAAAGACATGTGTCCACGTCCACCACATGTGAAGCACTTGAGAGAAGTTGTCTTGACAGGATCATCTGGTGGTGCCGATGAAGAGCGAGTCTTGTTCTTGTAGTTGATTGCTAGAGGACGTGTCGAGTAAGGCGTCGCTTTCTTGGAACTTGACTTGTCGCCGGTACTTGGTGATGCTCTAGTCGTGGTAGGAGGTGTCGTAGTTGAGGGAACTTGAGTGTAGGAGCCATAGTTCTTGGAAGGTTACTTGGCATATTTGAAGTCTTCTTCTACTTGTCGCTCCGCCTTGGTCGCTTGATGAACTAGCTCGAGAAGGTTGGAGTAGGGTTGGAAATCAGCGATCTTCCTTATAGGGTGGTTGAGGCCGTTCAAGAAGCGCGCCATTGTTTGCTCATCATCTTCTTTGACATTGTCTCTTATCATGGCAATTTCCATTTCTTGATAATATTCTTCCATCGTCTTTGTGCCTTGCTTGAGGAGTTGTAATTTCTTGAAGAGATCTCGGGTGTAGTATGTAGGCACGAAGCAAGCTCGCATGATGTCCTTCATTTGTGTCCAAGTGGTGATGGGTGGCTCATCCTTCTTGCAGCATCGTTGGATCACTTGTTCCACCAAATGAGGACGTAGTCTTGAAACTCGAGGGATGCCATGGCGATCTTTTATTTTCCTCGTCGTAGTTGTGAAGACGGAATATCTTGTCAACTTTCAATGCCCATGGGAGATATTCTTCGGGATCATTGCTTCCGGAGAACTTAGGCATTGTGAACTTGATCTTGCCGTAGAGGAGTTCTTCAACATAGTGACGGTGTTGATGTCACTATTGGCGTGGAAGAGGGTCTTCAAGCACCCGACCCACTTGATGTCGCTCTTGACGTGGAGGAGGATCTTAGTCGTGATTGCGCTATTGGCGTAGAGGAGGTTGAATTATATGTGCCCGGTTTTGCCTTTCTTGTTGTTCCTCACGTAGGGCGGCTTCTTCTTGTCGTAGTTGACGAAGTGCTCCCTCTTGCTCACGTACTTGACGGTTGCGCTGGGCAACGACTCGAGTGGACTCTTGGAGTGCGTATTGAGCCGCTTGAGCTTGAGCTTCATGACTTTGTTGCTCTTGCCGGATTGCATCGCCATTTTGAGATGCTTGACGTGGACGATGTGGTGGTAGTTGTTCTTGATCCCTGGCTTCTCGTTCTTGGCGTCGTGCCTGCTCTCGTGATCGAACTTAGTCTTGTAGGCCATTGCAATGGAATAGTTTTTCTTGCGCTTGGCGGTCTTGAGTGTTGTCGCGTCGAGGAGGACTCACATCGGAAGAAGAATATGATGACGAGTTGCGACTTGAGTGCCGCCGTCTTGGTGAAGAGGTTGAGGAAGACGCGCGGCTCACGATCATTTTACGAAATTCTTCCATTTGTTTGGAGAGCTTGGCATCGAGGTAGTCCCTTGTCTTGCTTCTGATTGACGGTGGTCAGTGGCGAGTTGCTCGATGCAATCACCCAAAGCTTCACTCTCTTGATGTAGAGCTCATTGTGCGGTGAAGATGTGATTCTTGGTGACATAGTCGTGTTCGTCATCTTGATCCTCAAAGAGCGGGTTCGCCGAAGAAGTAGGCCTATCCATCAAATGGAAGTGGTGGTGAGTAGGAAAATGAGAGAAAAATACCAAAGTTACCTTTTCCAAAGATTGTGGATGCAACAAGTATGATCCCACGTGATGCTATAATAGTAGAATTGGTACCGGGTTTTGTTTCTCACACCTACAAGTAAAAGGCTTATGCAGAATCTTAGTTAGGAAGTGGCACAAATAATTCAAGAAAATGTTAGTCAAGATGTTGAAAAAGTTGAAAAGATGCAAAAATTGCAAGTAATACAAATAGATAAAACCCAAGGATATCACTAGGAACACACACACACACACACGGAAGATAGATGGGATCCGCACACCCAAGGGGTGAGCTCTAAGAGGTGGAACCACGGAATGCTCTTGTTGTACAGATACTAGAGAGACGCTAGCTCGATTGCTCTAATTGGCTAGATACACTAGTGCACCAACCTAATAGAGAAACATGTCATCTACTCTCCCAAGTATGCTTATGTATGTAGCGGACAAGATGATGTAACTATTCTATGAGGCTCGATGCTATTGCTTACAAGCTCTTTGCTTCTCTTCTTTTTCTTTTGCTTAAAAGCTTTTTTGACTATGCCACAATGCTTGCAATGCGAGCCACAATGCGAGATAACAAGTAAAGGTGCACTAAAGGCATGGCCAAACAATTCTCAACTTGCTGTCTTGATGGGTAAGCTACGCAAAAGAGGCTTGAGGCTATCAAGGTATTGGCAAGGGTAATACAATGGTGTCGTTGAGGTTACCATCCTTGCCTACAGTTGGTATGTAGACATGGTGGTCGATGTCAAAGTGGAGTCCAAGCCGGTGACGAGTGGCGGTGATGATGAAGTCAAATCATGCCTAAGTAGCCGAAAAACCTTAGGACACGTGTGAACCGCAACCCAAAAGCTCAAGCACCCACTAGAAATATTGTGGAAGATCAAACGTGGTGGTGGAAAGGAAAAATGGTGATGGCTGAACTATTCTGGAAGGTCCGTGCACATGGGGTAAGTGATGCCCGTGTGCATGGGGTCCCGATGGCCCATGCGCATGGGGTGTTATGGAAACTCAAGAACTCCTGCGGATTCATGGGGATTTTCAAGTTTCCGGCCAAAATTGATGGTGGGGAGGGTGGTGAAAGATGGTAATGGGTAGATCCACTTATCAAACACCAAATTCATGGATCAAATCAACCAAATCTCACAAGATCCAACAAATTGCAAGAAATTTTTTGGGGCTATTTTTGGTGGGGATTTTCGAATTAGGACAAAAAACAAAAAAAATCAAGCTAGCAAATGGGGGGTAGGGACTCCAAGATGTTAAACAACCTTGCTCATGATACCAATATGTTGTAGGGTGAAACCCTAAGATGGATCTTTTCACACTTGGAGGGGGAAAAGGGATGAACACCAAGAACACAAAGAGGAATTCACTCCAACAAAACCCAATCACGCATCCACTAGAATAGCAAACACATACATCCACAAGATCACAAGCAAATCAAAGGAAACAGGCACTAGGTATGGTTCTTCCCACTGCTAAGGAGGTGAGGTCTTGATGATAGTCTTCTCCAAGAGGAGGTCTTGAAATCCACAAATGGATCCTCTCCTAAGAGGTCTAGATCTCCAATGGAGTGGTAGAAGGAGCAAAGCTCTCAAATATCCCACATATACTTTGCTAAGTCTAAATATAACTCTAGGGCATGGAATATATGGGCTTGGGGGCGAAGTGGATGAAGGGGAGGTCGAAAACACGATCTCAGCCGGCCATCCTGTAGGGCCCATGCACACAGGGGTCCCATGCGCACGGTACACGCCCGTCCGCATGGGGTGCTACAGCTGTAGCTCCCTGTGTAGCCCGTGGGCACGGGGTCGCCTAGGACTTCCTGTCCTGCTCCTTTAGGACTCCTTCTTCTTCCTCAAGTTCTTAGGGGGCTTCTCCTACTCCTTGGTGATGCTCCTTAGCTTCTTGGGGGTGTTCCTCTTCGTACCTAATGATACATAGTGCATTTTGGTGAGGTAGCACCCAAGTTCCATTCGTGTCCATATGCATGTCAAGTAGGAAGGAGTTCACCTTGTTTTCCATTGCGCGTGCTCGAGCTCTTGTCATAGGCCCATGTGGTGCTTGATGTGTTGGTGTAGAGTCCATGGGGATGATGGAAGGATGCTCCGCATCAGAACTTGTCGGAGGTGTCATACCTCTCAACCCGGGCATGAGCCTGAAATACCAATTTCAGCTCCTGGAACATCTCATATGCTCTGTGGTGCTCAAAACATCTTTGGAGCCCTAGTTCTAAGCCATAAAGCATGGTGCATGTCGTGGGAAACCATGACCACCTATGGGACCAAGAGCCCCTTTCTGGTTCGGCGGGGGGATGGCACGTTGCACAAAGAGCGGAGGAGCGTGGAATAGCACGACAGAGATCACACAGGCAGTCTTTACCCAGGTTTAGGCCACCGTGAGGCGTAAAACCCTACTCCTGCTTTGGTGGGTTGATGGTGGAAAAATGGTGGTGAGCGCAACGCATCGCCCGGTAGGGTTGCCTCGGGGCGAAAACGGTTACGCGTGTATGAGTGTGTGAGGGGATGGATTAGCCCCCCTTTCCTAGGTTGCCTTGGGCCTCCTTTAATAGATAAAGGGGTAACCACAGTTGCAAGTCAGTCATTACGCACTGATTAGATAGCAAACAGACCTATCATACCTAACTCTGCAGGCTGGCAGAGCACATTAAATACGGCGCTCAATGTCACATCACAGCTCGCCCGGCAGGCCCTGCTGGGCTGTTTTGCCAGCTTCGCGCCTGCTTGCTTTACACGTCGTAGGACGGGTGTCGCTTGGAGGTATTTTCTGTAGGAAGTGGCTGCCATGTGGCGAATAGTAGCCACTTAGTCACTTCAGAGCTTGGCACCGCACTGATCGACAACAGGCCTACCGGGACAACCCGAAGGCTTGCTTCCGAGGGTAACCCCATCCTTGCCAGGCTCGCCTGCCTGACAAGGGAGGTTTTCCCTTAGCAATATCTTGACTCTCTGGCTAGTCTTGATCCTCTTATGCTGCACGTGCCGTCCTTTTGAAGAACTGATCCCTTGCACTCCAATCTGACCTTGGTGCTGCGATCTTGTTCTTGTGCATGTGCACGGTCTGGGCAACAGACCCAGAGTTTGTTGCACTGACAGAAGCCCCCGGGCCTGGCCTGAACGCACTGCCGGGCGCCGTCGGGGTAGGCCCTAACAATTGCACAGGCAGGGGCATGGAAGTGGCTCACCCCTTGAGATCTTCTTTGCTTCTTCATTAACTTGTGTCCGGGCCAGTTTCCGATTTTCTCGCGCATAGTGCTGAGCATTATGGAAAGAACCAGATCGTGGCCCGTGGATTGCCCACGCCCCACGATCACGGGGCGGAAACTACAATTCCACTCGCCTCCCGCTCCAGGTGCATCCGTCAAGTGTGCCTCATGCGTTGGGTTTGGTAGGCAGTGGATGCGGAGTGTGTGGGGACGGGCGCCATGGCAGAAAACCAGGCACCGTTGGTTGGTGTAGAGGGTCGGCTCCGATTTCCTGAGCCATTGAAGGCGTAGGGAGGACCTATTGGAGGAGCAGGGCGGTTGCCTCCTGGGTGAGGGGCCACCCCCCCGCATCGCCCCTCTATAAAAGGGGCAAGGACGGTGCGTTTACTCACACACTTTCCTTCTCCCCTTTCCAACTTTCCCTGCTTGCCATGGCGAGAGGGCGTGGATGTGGTGGCGCTCCAGCGGTGGCGACGAGAGCTTCTGCTCGACATCGTATCCCCCCTCCTCCAGACAACGCGGCGGTGGAACCCGCCATGAGAGGAGGAGGGAGGGAGGGGGCAAGGTCATGGTCGTCGAGTGGTGCTCGAGGAGGAGGAGGACGGGGCGGTGCTCTGATTGCACCTCCGCCGAACGCTCCCCTCCGTTGGAAGGCCATGTCGGAGATCAGCCACCGGAGTTCGTCATTAGGTTGTACAAGCCTGTTCACGGTCGTCTCCGCCTCCCTACCCCATTCGCCATGGCGATGGAGCTTGAACAGTCGTGCACACTGGGATTGCACATGAGGGGCTACGGGAATGGCAGCATACGAGTGGATGTAGATTTCCCCGCCCCTCACGTCATGTACTTCCGCCGAGGCTGGAAGACCTTTACTTGTGCCCATAGCTTGTCGGAAGGGCACGTCCTCCATTTTAAGTTAATGGAGGACGGCTTCCTTTCCGTCAAAGTTTTTGGGAGCTCAGGTGCTCGCTTAGGGTGCTGCATGGAGAGCTCGACCGACGACAAAAGCTCCTCTCCGAGCGATAGCGACAAGGAGGACAGAGACAGTGATGATGACGCCACTGATCAGGAGGGCGACGCCTCTGACTCCGGCTGAGCATCAGCCGGACCATCACCGTCAGGCGGCGGCAGCACCATCTGCATCTACACCTCCGCTCCATCAAGGTGATTTGCCGGGGAGTTGGGAGCAGGGATGGGGGTGGTGCCTCCGGCTCCTCCAGCAGCCTTCCATCTGGACCCCAGCAGGCTTCCTTGCTGGCTACAACTCCGTTAGCCTTGTCGTGTCCTGCTGACCCTGGTGGTGGCGGTTGGCGGGTCGTCTCCGCCATGCTCTCCATCAACGCCTTCGCCGGTGCCCTCCCGCCCCCACCAGGCTACCTCTCCTAGAGCCCGACAGGGTCAGGCTGGGCTTCTACCCAGGCACCCCTTTTGCCCTCTTCACCTCCTGCTGTAGTGCCTAGGAGGAGAGGGACAATAAAGGGCATCACGGGGCACTTATCTTTTTTCAATCTTAAATCTGTAGGCACTTGCCAAATTTTAGTTCAAATAATGTAATCTCATGAATCCATGTCTGTGTCCTGTAAGGTTTGTGCTTGTTTGATCAGCATATTAATGAAAAAGATGACCTTACCGGGGGCTCGTGCATGTATATGTCCATGCAGAGGTGGAATGCCTCTATATTTTTAAATAAACGAGTTTCCCCCGGCAGGCCATCCTGCCGGCAGCCTCTATTTTGTTGCCGTGGAATTAAGCCTACCGGGCACAAATTGTGATGAGGGACCAGCCCCCACCAATCTTTTTTTGTCAAAGGCCACTGCGACCATCCTGAACGAAGCAACGTTCGCTTCAAGGGATGGGAGCACCTAAGTTTCAAAAAGTGGCGAGGTTCTCTTATGCACAAGTCTTTGCTTACAGAACACGTATGGACAAGAGATAGAACTTATCAGTTTGGCTTGCCAGAGATCGCAGTGTTGGTTCATCTTTCCAGCTTCCCTTAGAGGCCAAGTTCTCAACAGGAACCTGCAGTTTTATGCAGATGGAAATGATGCCAGATGCGATCTTATCTACATGAACATGCGATGCTCATGAAATTCTTATGCATGCATGAAACTTGTCGCCCCCCAGCACTTCATTTATTTCTCTATTGCTCAGGGTCTGCGCCTGGCTTTGTACAAGGGGTTAAATGCAACTGAGGCAAGGCCTGTACAAAAGGGTGGCTGCTGGGCAGGGCCCGATAGCCGTGCCTTACGGGTAGAACTTGCGAAGATGCTCAATATTCCATGAGTTTTACAATTGAATGCCATCTCCGGTCTCCAGACGGACTGTGCCAGGTCTGGTGACTTGAACTACCCGGTAAGGGCCTTCCCACTTTGGCGTCAACTTCTTTGTACCCTTGGCAGACTAAACGCTCCTAAGGAGAAGGTCACCTTCCTCAAAACACCAGGCATGAACCCTGCGGCTGTGATTGTCACGCAGGGCTTGCTAATTGCGTGCAACACACGTAGCAGCCCAGAGACGGTTTTCCTCGAGAAGCACATCATCGTCACGCCGGTGCTGATCCTGCGCTACTTCATCATAGGCAAGCACTCGAGGCAACCCGTAAATGAGTTCCATGGGGATAACTGCTTCTGCCCCATAAACTAGGGAGAAGGGAGTCTACCCAGTAGCTCGATTTGGTGTCGTTCTGAGGGACCAGAGAACTACCAGCAGCTCATTGATCCATCGCTTGTCGCACTTCTGCAGTGTATCAAATGTTATTGTCTTGAATCCTCGCAACACTTCAGAGTTCGCACTCTCAGCTTGTCCATTGCTTCTGGGATGTGCAACAGAGGCAAATGAGATCTTGCTTCCGAGGGCATGAACGTATTGCATGAAGGCGCGGCTCGTGAACTGGTTGCCGTTGTCGGTGATGATCCGGGCAGGGACCCCGAAGCGGCACACCAATCCTTTCAAGAACTTGATAGCTGACTGAGTAGTCACCTTTCTCACGGCATCTACTTCTGGCCACTTTGTAAACTTGTCGATGGTAACGAACAAGAATTCAAAGCCCCTGATAGCTCGTGGGAAAGGGCCGAGGATATCGAGCCCCCAGACCGAAAATAGCCATGACAAAGGGATTGTCTGAATAGCTTGTGCAGGCAGATGGATGTTCTTGGAATGGAACTGGCAGGCATCACACTTGGTGACTAGCTCGACCACATCTTGGAGGGCTGTGGGCCAATAGAATCCTTGCCGGAATGCTTTCCCAACTAATGCCCTTGATCGAATGTGGGAGCCACACATGCCTTTGTGAATTTCCGCTAGCAGTCCGTTTCCTTCTTCCCGACAGATGCACTTCAATTTCACACCGTTGGGCCTTCTTCTATATAGTGTGTCACTGACAAACTGATACATACTAGCCCTCCAGGCTACTCTTTCAGCTTCCTCTTGCTCATCGGGATGTTCTCTAGTTTGGAGGAAATGGACTATGTGCCTTGCCCAAGTTGGAGCCTGGGGCTCGGCAACAAGGACTAGCGGTACCTCCTCATATGCGGGAGCACATTCCTCAGCCGCGGGGACCAGTGGCCCGACAATCGATGGGGAGTTGTTTCCGGCAGGGTCCCTACCAGGAGCCCCGGGAGGCTCTACCGGGAGAGGCTTACCGGAGTCCAACTTCCTCCTCCTTCGGGCCATTGTTGCCGGGGATACGGAGGGCTGAGTAAGATGGAGAACAAAAGTTCCTGGTTCCACAGGAAGTTTTTGCGCAGCACACTTTGACAGATGATCAGCTATGCTGTTTTCCTCACGGGGTACGTCCTCTGTTTGCAATTCGTCAAAGCGCTCCTCCAATCTTCTCACTTCCTCAACGTATGCCTCCATCAATGGACTTTGGTAATCCTTGTTGACTTGTCTCACCACAAGTCGTGAATCTCCTCGAATGATTAGCTTCCGGGGTCCACTTATGGGCCCTGCCTTCTTCCAAATTTTGAAGAACGGCAGTGCATACTCGGCAAACTTGGAGATGAATCTGCTAAGTGCGTCAATGCACCCTGTTAGACGCCTCACATCTTTGACTGTCCTGGGTGCCCGGATCTGCTCGATAGCTTTGATCTTGTTAGGGTTGGCTTCGATCCCATGATGGGACATGAAGATCCCAAGTAGTTTGCTAGAGGGAACGCCAAACACACACTTCTCCTAGTTTAGCTTCAAGTTGATCTTGCGCAGATTAACAAATGTCCCCTCCAAATCCTGGATGAGGGTTGATCTGTCCGTGGTCTTGACCACAATATCATCCATATAAGCCTCAATGTTTCTCTGCAACTGTGGTTCAAAACCAATATGGACTGCTCTTGCAAAAGTGGACCTGACACTCTTTAACCCGAAAGGCATGCACACAAAGCAGTATGTACCATATGGGGTGATGAACGAGGTCTTTTCTTCATCTTCCTTGGACATGAAGATCTCATGATACCCAGAGTATGCATCCAGAAAGGAGAGAAAATCACAACCTAAAGTGGAGTCCACAATCTGGTCGATGCGCGGCAAGGGAAATGGGTCCTTCGGGCAAGCCTTGTTGAGATCTGTGAAATCTATGCAAAGCCTCCATTTTCCATTAGCCTTGCATACGACCACTGGGTTTGCTAAAATCTATGTCGGATTCAGTACTCTGCTGACCAGACCAACCGCCTCAAGCTTCTTAATATCTTCAGCAATGAACTGCTGCCTCTCCAAGGCCTTCTTTCGAACCTTTAGCTTGATGGGTCGGGCATGTGGGCACACAACAAGGTGGTGCTCGATTACCTCCCTGGTAACACCGGGGATATCAGATGGTTGCCAGGAAAACACATCAATATTCGCCCGCAGGAAGGCAACAAGCGCGCTTTCCTATTTGTCATCAAGGGTGGCGCTGATAGTGACAGTACCATCAACGCCAGCCAGCCCTGCCGGGACCTCCTTCAAATGTGGTGCAGCGACCTTGGATATCTTGCTATTGGAACTCTCCGGCAAGTCATCAACAAGGGCAGCACACTCTGAAGAGGCACGCTTCCCGGATTCCTTACTGGTGTCCCTACTATCCTTCTTCTTTCCTCTGTTTTCCTTGGCAGGGACTGCTGCTGTCGTGGCCTCTGCCGCGACTACGTCCCGGTACATCTTATCCACGCAAATGATTGCATCTTTCTCGTGTGACGGAATGGAAATGACTCCTAGTGGCCCTGGCATCTTCAAAGTGTTGTAGGCATAGTGGGATGCTGCCATGAATTTTGCCAGAGCTAGGCATCGAATGATCCCATTGTACGGAAGGGGGAGGTCGACCACATCAAACACAACCTTCTTAGTCCGATAGTTCAATTCTCCCCCAAATGTCACTGGCAACGTGATCTTTCCCTTAGGATGAGTCCTATCGGGATTGACACCTTGAAACGTGCCCGTGACCTTTAGGTCTTCCTCTATTATCTGAAGCTTACTCATAACCTTTGGGGAAATTAGATTCAACCCGGCCCCATCGTCAACCAACATCTTTGTGAGTTTGAGGTTGCGAATCGTTGGAGAGACCAACATTGGCAAACACCCTACCGCGGTGGTGCAGTCAGGATGGTCCTCTTCGTCAAAGATGATGGGCATGCGTGACCATTTGACCGGCTTCTGAGGCTCTGCCGTTGGCTCCACAACATTATCCTCACGCGCCCATCATTTAAGTTGGCGGCGAGAGGAGTGCAAAGATGCACCCCCATCAATGCACATGGCGTTAGTGGCCTTCTGGAATTCCTGCTCGCTGGTTTCTTCTTCATCCCCTCCATCACTCTCATCATTGCAAACTTCCTTCTCTCGGCCCCTGGAGGGTTTTCCTTGGTTCCGAAAAGCATTGCCAGGGCAATTTGCTTCACCGCCTCAACCCTTCCCACCAGTGCCATTCTGACCTTTTTCCTTATCACGCTTCTCATATTCAGCCCTCTGCCTCTTGACGAGCTGCTCAACCTAATGCCACTCTTGGAGAACGTGTCCTTTGGTTCGATGGATCTTGCAGTATGTCCTATTGCCTTTCCCAGCCCTCTCGGCAGCCGCAGCCTCCTGGCAGTCAACACACGTGACAACTTCCTTGCTGGGGGCTTCAGCCTTAGCCTTATTGCCGGCACTAAGCGTGCCCAATCCTTCGACGGTCATCACTACCTTATCCTTCCGCCTCTTGTTGCGCTTCATGTTCTTCTTCTTTTGACTGGTGGATTCATTGTCATCCTCTGAGTAGATGTCGATGCAATCTTCCTCTCCAGGGATTTTCCTTCCCTCCTCCACCCGAGCGCATTTGTCCACCAAGGTGTAAAGCTCCTTCACAGTCTTGGGAAACCACACATTCATCCTAGAACGTATCCTACGGTTGCGCACATTGGAAGGCAGCTATTGTAACACCCCTATTGTCATGCTACAGTAACCCCCTGTTAATGGTGCCATGTCATCATGTTACTGTTGCTAATCCTCACTTGATCCAAATCACTGTTCATATTCAAACTCAAATTTAAAGTAAAAAATTCAAATTTGCCAAACCTGAAAACTAAAATGTTCGAAGTGTGGCAAATAATCCCTGGGTATTTATCATGTTGGAACCAACCTCTTTTGGATTCCGAAAGTGCCCCTGGAAATTAATTAGTGGTCCAACATCATATTAAATGACCTTTTCAATTTCCAAAAAAAATGCTTGAACAATTCCGTTGGCTCTAAACTTTATTTTCAACACCACAATTTGGTGCATGAATTATGTGCCAAGTTTCATTCTTAACAACATCCATTTTTTGTGCTCCAACTACTTGCAAAACAGAAGAGGAAAATAAGAAAAGGGAAAAGACAAAAAAGAAGAAGAAAAGCAAACCCCCCTCTCACTGGGCTTCGGCCCAGCTAGCCATCGGGCCATCTAGGCCGGCCCAGCCGCCCCTACTAACCCCCTCACCCCGTGACCTAACCCAACCCCCTCCCCAATGATTCCGCCGCCTGGATCGAGATCGTGCCCCAGCGCGCCCGGACCCTGCCGCCTCATCCCTGCGCCCTATCGCCAGCGTCTCCCGTCTCCGTCGTCGCCTCCCCGTCTCCTCCCCACGCCGGACCTCCTCTACCTCCTCCCTGACGGCCTCCCCAAGCCACGCCGCGCCCTGTCGCCACTCGCCGTCTCTGGTGCCACCTCGCCGACGCCGCCCCACCGCCTCTTCCTTGCCGGACCGCACCGAGCCTCGCCGCCCTCTTCTCGTCAACGGGGGTGAGCTCCCCGTCGGCCCCCGTCTGTCTCCCCCTCCGTGTGCTGCCCTCCATGCCGTCCCGTCGCCGCGCCTGCCTCTGCGTGCCCGCGCCCCGTCGTGGCTCCCGCACGCCCGCGCGTGCCTAGGGCGCGCCTCCCCCTCTGCGCCCGTCGCCTGCGCCGGCTCTCACCGTTGCTAGCGCCGCTCGTGGACCGCCTCTGCTAGTCCCCGCGGCTTCCGCCGCGCCCGTCCCCTACAGCACCGCCCCGCTCGCCTGCCACCTCACCTCCGCCCCGCCTGCCGCCTGCTGCTCCCGTCCGGCCTCGCCCGCCGAAGCCCGCAGCTCTAGGCGCCGCTGCTGCCGCCCCGCCTCTGCTCCCTACGCCACCGGCGGCTTCGCCACGGCCACGGCCGCCCCTCCACCTGCGTCGTGGGCTCGCCGGCGCCCCCTAATGCCGCGTGCACGCACGGGCGCCCGTCCCGTTAGCCCACTGCACCCGCGCGCCTGAGACCCACTAAGGCCCCCAGGGGCCTATGACAAGGGGGCCCCGCCCCAGAACTTTTCTTTAAAAGGAGTTAATAATAATAATTATGAAAATATTAACTAATTAATTAATTTTGATTAATTAACCTAATCACTTAGTTAACTAACTAATCATGATTAGTTAGTCTAGCTAATGACAAACAGGACCCACACGTCTGTTGACCCAGTCAACTGGCGGTTGACTGCTGACATCATGCTGACATCACGCTGACGTCATAATTACATTTTTCTAATTAATTGAATTCTAAGAATGGTATAAATCCTTAGAATTTAATATAAAATTATCCGTAGCTCGGATGAAAATACTTTGTACATGAAAGTTGCTCAGAACGACGAGACGAATCCGAATACGCAGCCCGTTCATCCGCCACACATCCATAGTATAGCAAACACGCAACTTTCCCCCTCCGGTTCATCTGTCTGAAAACGCGAAACACCGGAAATACTTTCCCGGATGTTTCTCCCTTCACCGGTATCACCTACTACCGCGTTAGGGCACACCTAACACCGCTCATTGTCATGTCTTGCATCGTTTCGCTTTGTGATGCTATTTTTTCTTTATATTTACTGTTTCTTCCCCCTCTTCTCTCCGGTAGACCTAGATACGGATGCCGATGCCCCTGTGATCGACTACAACGACGACGACCCCTCCTTGCCAGAGCAACCAGGCAAGCCCCCCTTTGATCATCCCGATATCGCCCATTCCATTCTCTCATGCTTGCATTAGATTTTGCTACTGTTATTGTTTGCTCCTATTTTGATGCATAGCCTGCTTTTGTATCTGCTGTTGCACCTTACCTGCTTATCCTAAACTGCTTAGTATAGGTTGGTTAATGATACATCAGTGACCCCCACCTTGTCCCTGTTGCCCCTGCTTCATCATCGAAGATCAGGCCCCGACACCGCACATCACCCCCCTAGTTGTACGACTCAAGAGAGTTACCATCGAGTGCCGAGGGTGGAACCTCTTACATCACTCCTGATGAGATCTCCGTAGTGTAGCTATACGGTCGAGGTCATCGAGGGTGATTTCCTCCTTAACCACTTCCGTTACGACTCTGTCGTGCAACCCATCAAATGTGAACCTCGAGGGTGGATCCTCTTACGTTCACCTTGATGACAAGAACGAGTGGAATTCACCGGGGGTGATTCCTTGGGTTTTCCCCTTGGTGTTATACACACAGTTACTATGGTTACTATGACTTTGCACTGAGCCATGTTACTAAAGACGGGTTGGCCCTGAGGGGTACCCGCGCGAGCTTAATAGCGAGTGATGTGGAGTCGGGTTGACCTGGAAGGTGCCCACCAGATACTTACGAGGCGTGGCCGGGCATTCTTAGCCCTTGCCGCAAGTACTCGAGACGGGGCGACGAGGTCACATCGATCGTGAGTCTCTGCTTGTTACCGCGCGTTCCTAATCCACTACGATTTGGATGTTCGATCCGAGGGGCCTCTGGCCTGATAGCACTAACCATCACGTGGGCATAGTATGGGCGTTCTGCGTCGTATGCATCAGCTGAAGCTTAATAGACGTCAGCGACTGAGCGGCGCGCGTTGGGTTGGACTGCGCCTGCCTTGTTGAAGGAGGTAGCTAGGTCTGCTCACTAGCCGTGTTCGCAACGTGCAGGAGTTCCCTGGGAGATGGCCCATGACCCTTGGGGGCATAGGTTTAGTCCGGCGTGCTGGCCTCTCTATTAAGACTAGGTCGGGTTGCGGCGTATTGTTTGGCTGAGGCCAGGCATGACCTAGGAAAGTGTGTCCGACCGGAGTTAATCGAGCGTGGTGGGTAAGTTGGTGCACCCCTGCAGGGAAGAAAACATCTATTGATAGCCTGTCCTACGGTAACAGACACTTGGAGTTGTATCCCGACCGATACAACTAGAACTGGATACTTGTGATGAGAACTGGATGGTGATGAGAATTGGATTGTTATGATAACTGGATAGTATGGCTCTGGGATTGCTTTCTCACAGGGAATCGAGAAAGGATCTCTGGCCGAGGTTGATGACACTACTACTATACTTTATGCTACTCGACTCCCTCCTGTTGCTGCAAGATGGTGGTTTTCAGAAGATGCTAGTCTTCGATAGGACTAGGCCTTCTCTCTATTTTGGCATTTCTGCAGCCCAGTCCACATATACAGCCTTCCTTTGATAATGTTGCATATGTAGTGTAGATCCTTGCTTGCGAGTACTTTGGATGAGTACTCACGGTTGCCTTGCTCCCCCCTTTCCCCCTTTCTTCATCTTTCCGGTTGATGCAACCAGATGTCGGAGCCCAGGAGCCAGATGCCACCGTCGATGCCTACTACTACGTGTAGACCGCCGATGACCAGGAGTAGTTAGGAGGCTCCCAGGCAGGAGGCCTTGCCTTTTCGATCGATGTTGCTTTTGTGCTAGTCTTCTTAAGGCAAACTTGTCTAACTTATGTCTATACTCAGATATTGTTGCTTCCGCTGACTCTGGTGTATTCGAGCTTATATATTCGAGCCCTCGAGGCCCCTGGCTTGTAATATAAAGCTTGTATTATTTTTATTTGTGTCTAGAGTTGTGTTGTGATATCTTCCCATGAGTCCTTGATCTTGATCATACACATTTGCGTGTATGATTAGTGTACGATTGAATCGAGGGCGTCACAAGTTGGTATCAGAGCCGACTGCCTGTAGGAATCCCCCTTCCACACTCCTTGGCCAAAGTCGAGTCTAGACATTACAAAAACTTTTACTTACATGGCTGTGCGGCTTACGGGCCCACGTCGCCATTGGGTGGTATTAGGATCTTTTACTCCTCGTCTATACTCTGGGACTCTGATCTCTCGTCTATTTGGGTTAAACATTTTACTAACTCTGACATTAGGTTCTCGTACCCACTTCCTCTCGGAGAGCCCGACATTATCGATGATCCCTTGCTTTGGCAGAAGATTCTGCAGATACTCCTCGATGTTTCTCAAGACCCTGTGCCAACTACCTTGCAGTTCCTGACCACCGATAATCCCCCTGAATAACATCCTTGCCACTTATACCTTCATCACTAGTTGCTCCTGTTATTACAAGATACCACTAGTGCTCTTCGTTGTCCCGAGAATCCTTTGTGCCTTCTACTTTGCAGCTTCTTTTCGAACTACGGATAATTCACTTAACCAGGGTTCGTTTCGTCCCCAGTTGTTCATATGCCGTCCAAAATACCTGAAAATGCTATCCGACCTTTCAAAATCCTCTACAGCCTATTGCTCTTGATTCTCCTTGCTTGCTTGCATTAGGATTAATTCCATATGTCTAGCAATATTCTTTAAAATTCTTTGTGATTGTCATTCTATTCCTATGGATTTAGTGTGTGTGCAAATTCTCGCAGTCATCAATTAATCCTTGGAAATTTTCTTTCTGGCTCAGACATCCTTCCAAATATTAGCTGGGTCTTGCCCAATCCAGATTTTATCGGGTACACCTCTAAGTCTATTCAACTTAGTCATATTTTGATCAGAGCCTATGCCGTTGACCCTTCATTTTGAAATCGTAATTCCTTTGTACCCAAGCATTGAATTATTCAGATGTTTCCATAAACCGATTCATTTGCATCCCTTCTTCTTCTGGTTGAGTACCGATATTCACATCAGATCCTTTGCGGACCACCTGATCTTTTGGTGGATTACTATCTGGCAGCTCCTTCATATTTTTAATCATTGACGACTTTCTCGTGATACAAAATGCCTTTAGCGAATTGTATCATCTAATCCGTATCGCCAGCCCTTTTCTTTCAAGCGTGTACCCATCACTCCTGTTATTGTGTTGTATAGCTTCGTAAAAATGTCCCGTTGGGTTGAACCTATGCTTTTCCTAATTTGTGTGAACTCGAAAGTTATGCGAGTCATACTCTTCTGGTGCTTCACTAGATAAATCTTCAGCACTACAATTTGTTCGAAAACGAGGAGTGAATGAAAGGTTATGCATTGAAGAAGTGGGAGTCGACCTTGAACTTTGTGTTCATGCCCATGGACCCAATGTGGCACTTATCATGGAAGCTTCTTGTGATAATAATAATCCCCCTTTTATAAGTTCATCTGGTATCTATGTTTGGTCCTTTGTAACCGTGGTTCTAACCATGATTGTTCCCCTTTAATTCCATTTCTCGGACAAGTTAAAACACTTGTCTTCTACAGATCGATGCATCTCCACAACCTCTATTTTGATCTTCCTTCGAGTATTACCCTCCGGAACCTCGAGAATAACAAACAACTGTGTTGCTTCCTATGAGTCTTCATCTAGTATTGCTTCTCACTAATTTCAGATTTCCCCCGGGTTCTGAGTTATTCCACTCGAGAACACTGCTAAGTGAATTGATTCCGCACCCTGATGCTATAACTGTAAGTAATTTTCGTTGCTTACAAGTTTAATAATCCTTCAAGTCATTCCTAGCCTGATCAGCTATATCATTATCGTGCTAAATTTTAACTGTGCTACCTGGTCCTGCCCAGAGCACAATTTTCGACGATGAGCTAAGCTTACGTCGCTCTTCCTTATCATATCATTTTGCCTTGAACAACAAGCTTGGTTGCGGTATTGTTTCATACACGTGGTTCCATTAACCTTTCACTTCATCATTCTTTTGACTGGATGTCATCGCCGATTGATTATATCTTCATGAAAGCTCTCGACAAATGTGTCGTGATCATCATTAACATTCTGAGCTCTTATGGGGTATCAGTCGAATTCGTGGTGAGAAATACCATCCTTACCCCTCGATAATTTGTGTTATCATCGGCAACATTCTTGTCTCTCCACACCCAAAAAAAACGTGTTCATATAAATTTTGGAAATACATCCTTTGTGACATGTCGATGGATTGCTGCTGAACCCGTTGACCACATTCTCATCTTTTTCCTGGTAAAATTGCATGAGATGTTCTAAAAATTCCCGATGGAACTTGGTGTTTCCAAAGTCTGACCTTTACCTGCTAACCATGTCGTTGCTACCCCGAAGCATGACTGTGGTATTCCGATCATCAAAAGGAACATTGGAGGCGCAATGCTAAATGTTTCTTGATCACTTATCCAAACACCGTTGTATGGGTAAATTCATGAATTTCCTCTGCCCTTTATCTAAATGGCAATCTACTTACTAAACTGTCATGGATATCATCCTCTGCGTGTCCTTGGGAAGTTTACCCTCCTGATATTTCTGTGTAAACACATTTTCCTTTCCATTGTTCTGATTAAATTAATAATCACCTTCTTCATTTCCATTATTTGATTAATCTTTCTTGTGATATATATGATATAAGCAGTAATAAATCCCTGCTTATAAAACACCCCGATGTACAACCTTGTCAGTGAGACCCTGTTACTAATGTTGCTGACATTTCGGTATCGTCGATGGACGAGAACTTTCCCTATTGGTCCGCCTTGAATTAACGAGCAGGAAAATGGTTCTGTTCGTCCCACACCCTTGGTACCAAACTTTGTTGCCAACATAACTGACAAGCTATCCTCTGACCTGCCTTGCTGTCATGACCGTGCAAATATTAGCGCCTTCCTGCTTCTAACCCACATGGTGGGCCCATAACCCACAGTTCCACAGGATCGAAACTTGACTCTCCTGTACAACCTTGATGCCGAAATATTCTTTACACTTGGCTTCATATCATGTCACAAGCCACCTTCTGAGAGATGATCTATTCCCGATGCTCTGAACCCCCTTTCTCACACTCTGTTCAAGTATCAATCGTTGTTCATTCAGTTGAAACTTCCTATTGTACCTTCATACTTTGTTCTCGATGTATTATTAAGTTTCAACTCGACAGATACTTCTGCCTCATTCCCTGAATTGTTCACAAGATAATTAACCCTATAAGGGTCGGTTCTCCCGAAGTTACTCTTTACTTCCCCACTTAAATCTCAGGACAAGATTTCTTGTAGTGGAGGAGATTTGTAACACCCCTATTGTCATGCTACAGTAACCCCCTGTTAATGGTGCCATGTCATCATGTTACTATTGCTAATCCTCACTTGATCCAAATCACTGTTCATATTCAAACTCAAATTTAAAGTAAAAAATTCAAATTTGCCAAACCTGAAAACTAAAATGTTCAGAGTGTGGCAAATAATCCCCGGGTATTTATCATGTTGGAACCAACCTCTTTTGGATTCCGAAAGTGCCCCTGGAAATTAATTAGTGGTCCAACATCATATTAAATGACCTTTTCAATTTCCGAAAAAATGCTTGAACAATTCCGTTGGCTCTAAAACTTTATGTGCAACACCACAATTTGGTGCATGAATTATGTGCCAAGTTTCATTCTTAACAACATCCATTTTTTGTGCTCCAACTACTTGCAAAACAGAAGAGGAAAATAAGAAAAGGGAAAAGAAAAAGAAGAAGAAGAAAAGCAAACCCCCCCTCTCACTGGGCTTCGGCCCAGCTGGCCAACGGGCCAACCAGGCCGGCCCAGCCGCCCCCTACTAACCCCCTCACCCCGTGACCTAACCCAACCCCTCCCCCACGATTCCCCTGCCTGGATCGGGATCGTGCCCCAGCGCGCCCGGACCCCGCCGCCTCGTCCCTGCGCCCCATCGCCGGCGTCTCCCGTCTCAATCGTCGCCTCCCCGTCTCCTCCCCATGCCGGACCTCCTCGTCCTCCTCCCCGACGACCTCCCCAAGCCACGCTACGTCCCGTCGCCGCTCGCCGTCTCTTGTGCCACCTCGCCAACGCCGCCCCACTGCCTCTTCCTCGCCGGACCGCATCGAGCCTCGCCGCCCTCTTCACGTGAACGGGGGTGAGCTCCTCGTCGGCCCCCATCTGTCTCCCCCTCCGTATGCTGCCCCCACGCCGTCCCGTCGTCGCGCCCGCCTCTGCGTGCCCGTGCCCCGTCGCGGCTCCCGCACGCCCGCGCGCACCCAGGGCGCGCCTCCCCCTCTGTGCCCGTCGCCTGCGCCGGCTCTCACCGTTGCTAGCGACGCTCGTGGACCGCCTCTGCTAGTCCCCACGGCTGTCGCCGTGCCCGTCCCCTGCACCCCGCTCGCCTGCCGCCTCACCTCCGCCCCGCCTGCCACCTGCTGCTCCCGTCCAGCCTCGCCCGCCGACGCCCGCAGCTCCAGGCGCCGCTGCCGCCGCCCCGCCTCTGCTCCCTACACCGCCGGCGGCCTCGCCGCGGCCGCCCGTCCACCTGCGTGGGCTCACCGGCGCCCCCTGATGCCGCGTGCACGCACGGGCACCCGCCCCGTTAGGCCACTGCACCCGCGCGCCCGAGACCCGCTAAGGCCCCCAGGGGCCTATGACAAGGGGGCCCCGCCCCAGAACTTTTTTTAAAGGAGTTAAAAATAATAATAATTATAAAAATATTAATTAATTAACTTAATTAAGTCTGATTAATTAACCTAATCACTTAGTTAACTAACTAATCATGATTAGTTAGTCTAGCTAATGACAAACGGGACCCACACGTCTGTTGACCCAGTCAATAGGCGGTTGACTGCTGACATCATGCTGAAATCACGCTGATGTCATAATTACATTTTTCTAATTAATTGAATTCTAAAAATGGTATAAATCCTTAGAATTTAATATAAAATAATCCATAGCTCGGATGAAAATACTTTGTACATGAAAGTTGCTCAGAACGACGAGACTAATCTGAATACGCAGTTTGTTCATCCGCCACACATCCCTAGCATAGCAAACACGCAACTTTCCCCCTCTGGTTCATCTGTCCGAAAACGCGAAACACCGGAAATACTTTCCCGGATGTTTCCCCCCTTCGCCGGTATCACCTACTACTGCGTTAGGGCACACCTAACACCGCTCATTGTCATGTCTTGCATCGTTATGCTTTGTGATGCTATGTTTGCTTTATATTTACTGTTTCTTCCCCCTCTTCTCTCCGGTAGACCTCGAGACCGATGCCGATGCGCCTGTGATCAACTACGTCGACGACGACCGCTCCTTGCTAGAGCAACCAGGCAAGCCCCCCTTTGATCATCCCGATATCGCCCATTCCATTCTCTCATGCTTGCATTAGATTTTGCTACTGTTATTGTTTGCTCCTATTTTGATGCATAGCTTGCTTTTGTATCTGCTGTTGTACCTTACCTGCTTATCCTAAACTGCTTAGTATAGGTTGGTTAGTGATACATCAGTGACCCCCACCTTGTCCCTGTTGCCCCTGCTTCATCATCGAAGACCAGGCCCCGACACCGCACATCACCCCCTAGTTGTACGACTCTGCAGAGTTACCATCGAGTGCCGAGGGTGGAACCTCTTACATCACTCTTGATGAGATCTCCGTAGTGTAGCTATATGGTCAAGGTCATCGAGGGTGATTTCCTCCTTAACCACTTCCGTTACGACTCTGTCATGCAACCCATCAAATGTGAACCTCGAGGGTGGATCCTCTTACGTTCACCTTGATGACAACAACGAGTGGAATTCACCGGGGGTGATTCCTCGGGTTTTCCCCTTGGTGTTAGACACACAGTTACTATGGTTACTATGACTTTGCACTGAGCCATGTTACTAAAGACGGGTTGGCCCTGAGGGGTACCCGCGCGAGCTTAATAGCGAGTGATGTGGAGTCGGGTTGACCTGGAAGGTGCCCGCGAAATACTTACGAGGCGTGGCCGGGCATTCTTAGCCCTTGCCGCAAGTACTCGAGATAGGGCGACGGGGTCACATCGATCGTGAGTCTCTGCTTGTTACCGCGCGTTCCTAATCCACTACGATTTGGATATTTAATCCGAGGGGCCTCTGGCCTGATAGCACTAACCATCACGTGGGCATAGTATGGGCGTTCTGCGTCGTATGCATCAGCCGAAGCTTAATAGACGTCAGCGACTGAGCGGCACGCGCCGGGTTGGACTGCGTAAGCGCCTGCCTTGTTGAAGGAGGCAGCTAGGTCTGCTCACCAGCCGCGTTCGCAACGTGTAGGAGTTCCCGGGGAGATGGCCCATGACCCCTGGGGGCATAGGTTTAGTCCGGCGTGCTGGCCTCTCTATTAAGCTTAGGTCGGGTTGCGGCATATTGTTTGGCCGAGGCCGGGCATGACCCAGGAAAGTGTGACCGGCCGGAGTTAATCGAGCGTGGTGGGTAAGTTGGTGCACCCCGGTAGGGAAGAAAACATCTATCGATAGTCTGTCCTACGGTAACGGACACTTGGAGTTGTATCCCGACCGATACAACTAGAACTGGATACTTGTGATGAGAACTAGATGGCGATGAGAATTGGATTGTGATGATAACTGGATAGTATGGCTCTGGGATTGCTTTCTCGTAGGGAGTCGAGAAAGGATCTCTGGCCGAGGTTGATGACACTACTACTACTTTACTTTATGCTACTCTACTCCCTCCTGTTGCTGCAAGATGGTGGTTTTCAGAAGATGCTAGTCTTCGATAGGACTAGGCCTTCTCTCTATTCTGGCATTACTGCAGCCCAATCCACATATACAGCCTTCCTTTGATAATGTTGCATATGTAGTGTAGATCCTTGCTTGCGAGTACTTTGGATGAGTACTCATGGTTGCCTTGCTCCCCTTTTCCCCCTTTCTTCATCTTTCCGGTTGATGCAACTAGATGCCGGAGCCCAGGAGCCAGATGCCACCATCGATGCCTACTACTACGTGGAGACCGCCGATGACCTGGAGTAGTTAGGAGGCTCCCAGGCAGGTGGCCTTGCCTTTTCGATCGATGTTTCTTTTGTGCTAGCCTTCTGAAGGAAAACTTGTCTAACTTATGTCTGTACTCAGATATTGTTGCTTCCGCTGACTCTGGCCTATTCGAGCTTATATATCCGAGCCCTCGAGGCCCGTGGCTTGTAATATAAAGCTTGTATTATTTTTATTTGTGTCTAGAGTTGTGTTGTGATATCTTCCCATGAGTCCTTGATCTTGATCGTACACATTTGCGTGTATGATTAGTGTACGATTGAATCGAGGGCGTCACAGCTATCACAGTCGCCGGATGAATATTCGAGATATTTCTGTGGACTCTGCTGAATCTCTGCAAATACTTGCGGAGAGTCTCTCCCTCTTTCTGCTGGAGAAGCTGCAAGTCGCTGGGCTGTCCTGGTTCTTGATGGCCTCCCTGAAGGCACCAATGAACTGATGGACAGGTCAACCCACAATGAAATGGAGTTCCTCGGCAGGTGCATCAGCCAAGACCTCACACTGGGCTTGAGTGCCAAAGGGAAGCAGTTGGCAAAACCTTCTCATCTGTTCCTCCGGCAGCTTGAACAACGATGGTGTAGATGCTCAAGAACTCTTCCAGGTTCAGCCTCCCATCATACTTCTCTGGTATCTCTGGCTTGAACGTGCGAGCGGATGGCCAATGGACTTGCCGTAGCTGACGAGTAAAGGCAGGGCACACAACCTCGAAAGGCAGGCACCCGCTATCCTCGAGCGCAGGACCGTCGACGTTGGGGCCATCGCACCCATTGGTCCGACAGTGGTCGTCGCGGCGTCGCTCAATGACGACACACATGCCTCCCCTCCGCCTGTCCTCCCGGGTTTGCCGTTGGCCTACACGTGCTCGAGGGTCGGAAGAGGCCATTGAGACGTCATCAGGTTCTTGATTCCGTAGCTCCCGCGCTGGTTGCCGTGGTGGGGACTGCACAGTGGTGGTCGCCCCTTTTCTACGACCAGCAGCATGAGCCATTATCGTCGCTTGGGGAGGCCATGGCGGGCCAGCTCGCTGTGAGCCCCTAGCCTCGGCGAAGCCAATCAGAATCTGAATGGTGGCTCTCCATTCACCCATCTGATTGGCCGTCGGCGGGAACCTCAATAGCAGCCTGGCTCGCGCCATGGCCTCCGTAGCGGTGCTTGGCATTGGTGATGATGATGTAGATCGTATCGTCGCCCGGCTTCTGACGGTGCTGGTGGCGATTGTGTCGCGTCCTCGCTGTTGCGAGCCAGCCACTTGGATAGCAAGGTGATGCAGTGAATGCGCTTGAGGGCCAGTGGCTCCATTGGGCATAGTGGCTAGGTCAACCTGCTCTGGGGGAGGCACGCGCCTTGCGATCATGCCTGTGGCTGGGGCGGTCGGAGGGTGGCGATTCGCCCTAGACCGGGTGCCACCACTGTGGTTTTTTCCTTCGGCGAGGGGAAGATGTATAGATGAAATAACCCCTTCATTCATACCTCGTGGAGCATGACCACTGGGGTGTTGCTGATGCTGCTTTCCTCCAGTGCCTCCCGCTCCTGCTTCGACCGTGGGGGAGGTGGTTGATGCAGCTTGAACTACGCCGGTATTTCCCCAAAGAGGAAGGGATGATGCAACACAACTATGGTAGGTATTTCCCTTAGCGATGAGACCAAGGTTATCGAACCAGTACGAGAACCACGCAACACCACGTAAACGGCTCCTGCACACAAAGAACAAATACTTGCAACCCGACGTGTTAAAGGGGTTGTCAATCCCTTTCGGGTAACAGTGCCAGAAATTGTCAAGTAGACAGGATAAAAATTGTGATAGATTGAAAAATGAAAATAAAAGCAAATAAATTTCAGCGAGGTATTTTTGTATTTTTGGAATAATAGATCTAAAAATAAAAGCAAATAAAAATAGACCGCGAAGGCAAATATAATAAAGAAGAGACCCCGGGGCCGTAGATTTCACTAGTGGCTTCTCTCGAGAAAATAGCATACGATGGGTAAACAAATTACTGTTGGGAAATTGATAGAACTTCAAATAATCATGATGATATCCAGGCAATTATCATTATATAGGCATCATGTCCGAGATTAGTAGACCGACTCCTGCCTGCATCTACTACTATTACTCCACACGTTGACCGCTATCCAGCATGCATCTAGTGTATTAATTTCATTGAGAAATGGAGTAATGTAGTTAGAACGATGACATGATATAGACAAGATCTATTTATGTAGAAATACATCCCATCTTATTATCCTTAATAGCAACGATACATACGTGTCGGTTCCCCTTCTGTCACTAGGATCAAGTACCGCAAGATTGAACCCATCACAAAGCACCTCTTCCCATGGCAAGAAAAATCGATCTAGTTGGCCTAAATAAAGAAATATGAGGCTATAAGTAATCATGCATATAAGAGATCAAAAGACTCAAATAACTTTCATGGATAAAAATATAGATATGATCATAAACTCAAAGTTCATCGGATCCCAACAAACACACCACAAAAAGAGTTACACCAAATAGATCTCCAAGAGACCATTGTATTGAGAATCAAAAGAGAGAGAGGAAGCCATCTAGCTACTAACTACAGACTCATAGGTCTACAATGAACTACTCACGCATCATCGGAGAGGCACTAATGAGGACGATGACCCCTCCATGGTGGTGTTTTGATTGGATGTGGTGGTTCTGGAACTTTCGGCCGCTGGAATTGATTTTCACCGACTCCCCTAGGGTTTCTGGAATATTGGGGTATTTATAGAGCAAAGAGGTGGTGTGGGAGGCCACCGAGGTGGGCACAACCCACTTGGGCGTGCCTGGGCCCCCAGGCGCGCACTGGTGGGTTGTGCTCCCCTCAGAGCTCCCCTCGGGTACTTTCTTGGCCCATCTGGTGTCTTCTGGTCCAGAAAAAATCTCCAAAAAGTTTTGCTACGTTTGGACTCTATTTGGTATTGATTTCCTATGAAGTAAAAAACAAGCAGAAAACAACAACTGGCATTGGGCATTAGGTCAATAGGTTAGTCCCAAAAAATGATATAAAATTGCTATAAAATGATTGTAAAACATGCAAGAATGATAATATAACAACATGGAACAATAAAAAATTATAGATACGTTGGAGACGTATCAGTGGTGACAACGCCACCTACATTGACCCCGCCCCCTGCAGCACCAACATCCTTGTGTGCCTCCGCGTTCCCTGCAGCATTGGTGGCATCGGGTGGCGGAGCCTTCGAGGTGGATAGGTGGGCTGCAACACCGGGTTTCTTCTTAGGCACCATCGTCGATGGAGCCATCGATGATGAAAATGGCGATGAAGATGACCCGCTGGTCACGCTTTCAGGTTCATGCAAGTGATCCCCTACCTGGCGCGCCAAATATGTCGTGGGAAACCACGGCCACCTATGGGACCAACAGCCCCTTTCTGGTTCGGCGGGGGGATGGCACGTTGCACAAAGAGCGGAGGAGCGTGGAACAACACGGTAGAGATCACACAGGCAGTCTTTACCCAGGTTCGGGTCACTATGAGGCGTAAAAGCCTACTCCTGCTTTGGTGGATTTATGGTGGACAAATGGTGGTGACCGCAACCCACTCGCCCGGCAGGGTTACCTCGGGGCGAAAACGGTTACGCGCGTATGAGTGTGCGAGGGGATGGATTAGCCCCCCTTTCCTAGGTTGCCTTGGGCCTCCTTTTATAGATAAAGGGGTCACCATAGTGGCAAATCAGTCATTATGCAATGATTAGATAGCAAATAGTACTATCATACCTAACTCTGCAGGCTGACAAAGCGCATTAAATGCGCCGCTCAACGTGACATCACAGCTCGCCCGGCAGGCCCTGCCGGGCTGTTTTGCCAGCTTCATGCCTGCTTGCTTGACATGTCACAAGACGGGTGTCGCTTGGAGGTATTTTCTGTAGGAAGTAGCTGCCATGTGGTGAATAGCAGCCACTTAGTCACTTCGGAGCTTGACACCACACGGATCGACGACGTGCATTGTGATGAGGTGGTGCGGTGGGGTGGTTCTGCCTTCGTAAGCCCCGGCAGGCCTGCTGGGACGACCTGAAGGCTTGCTTCCAAGGGTAACGCCATCGTTGCCAGGTTCGCCTGCCTGACAAGGGATGTTTTTCCCTTAGCAATATCTTGCTTCTCTAGCTAGTCTTGGTCCTCTTGTGTTGCACGCCGGTACTTTTGAAGAACTGATCCCTTGCGCTCCAATCTGACCTTGGTGCTGCGATCTTGTTCTCGTGCCTGTGCATAGTCTGGGCAACGGACCCAGGGTTTGTTGCACCAACATCGCACTAAACTATGGAGTAGTCATCATTTCTTGTCTGCAAAACATTCATAGCGTCCAGGTTTGTGGGAGCAGGTGGTTCACCTAGCGGTGCATCAAGGACATAAGCCTTCTATGCAGCAGTGAGGATAATCCCCAAATTATGGACCCAGTCCGCAATTTCTTCCATCATCTTTCAAAACTTTTCTTTCTCTAGGAATGCATTAAAATCCAAGGGAGATACAACGAGAGCCATTGATCTACTACATAACTTGAGAAGATAATTTAGACTACGTTCATGATAATGGGTTAAGTTAATCATATTACTAATGAACTCCCGCTTAAATCAACATCCCCCAAGTTGTCTAAGTGTTGCATGATCATCACGTGAGATGGGGTAGTCATCAATGGTGAACATCACGTGAGATGGGGTAGTCATCAATGGTGAACATCTCCATGTTGATCATATCTGCTATATGACTCATGTTCGAACTTTCGGTCCTTCGTGTTCCGAGGCCATGTCTGTACATGCTAGGCTCATCAAATTTAACCCAAGTATTCTACATGTGTACAACTAGCTTACACTCGTTGTAGGCGAACGTGGAGTCTATCACATCCGATCATCACGAGGTGCTTCGAAACGATGAACTTCCGCAATGGTGCATACTTAGGGAGAACACACTTTATCTTGAAATTAAGTGAAGGATCATCTTATAATGCTACCATCATCCTAAGGAAAATAAGATGCATAAAATGATAAACATCACATGCAATCAATATATGTGACATGATATGGCCATTATCATCTTGTGCTTTTGATCTCCATCTCCGAAGCACCTGGCATGATCTCCATCGTCATCGGCATGACACCATGATCTCCATCATTGTGCCGTCATGTGGTTGTCTCCACCAACTATTGCTTCTATGACTATTGCTAACTCATAGAGATAAAGTAAAGCAATTACATGGCGTTTAATGATCAACACACATGTCATACAATAAATTAAAGACGAACCTATGGCTCCTGCCGATTTCCATACTCATCGACATGCAAGTCGTGAACCTATTACAAAACATGATCATCTCATACATCAACATATATCACATCATGTTTTGGCCATACCACATCACACCATGCCCTTCAAAAACAAGTTAGACGTCCTCTACTTTGTTGTTGCAATTTTTACATTGCTGCTAGGGCAAACTATAAGAACCGTCCTTATCTACGCAAAACCACAATGATGATATACAATTTGCCTTTTAACCTTCTACAAGGGCTGCCTTTGTCAAATCAGATTCAACTAAAGTAGGAGAGACAGACACCAACCAACCACTTTTATGCAATACTAGTTGCATGTCAAATAGTGGAACCGATCTCATGTGTGAGGACATGTAGGGTTGGTCCGAGCCGCTTCATCCCACAATACCACTGAATCCAAATAAGGCAAAGTAAGTATGCAATTTGAACATCAACACCCACAACTTTATCGTGTTCTACTCATGCATATACATCTACGCATAGACCTAGATCATGATGCCACTAATGGGGAACGTTGCATGAAAATCAAAAAATTCCTACGGAACACCCAAGATCTAATCTAGGAGATGTATAGCCATGAGAGGGAGTGTTTCCACATATCCTTGTAGACCAAAAGCGTTAGCGCCATAATGGGAGGTTGATGCAGTCGTACTCTTCACGATCCAATCACAATTCAATTCGATCTAGTGTCGAACGGACGAAACCTTCGAGTTTAGCACATGTATGGCTCGGCAGTGTCCATTCTTTCTTGATCCAGCAAGTGAGGGAGAGGAGGTAGATGAGATCTAAACCAACACGATGGCGTGGTAGTGGTGGTGGCAGCATAATTCTGGCAGGGCTTTGCCAAGCGCCGACGGAACATGGAGGAGGAGTAACGGGAGGGAGATGGGGAAACGATGGAAGCATTGGCTACACACTGTGCCTCCCCACTATATATAGGGGTGAGGGAGGGGATTTCTATCCCTAGCCCCCCTTCCAAGGAAGGGGGTGGCGGCCAAGGGGGCGGAGTGCCCTCGAAGCCAAGTGGAGGGCCCTCCCCTTTATGGTTTTCCCTCCCCGGGCGCATGTGCCTTGTAGGGGCTGGTGCATCTAGCCCAATAATGCCAGGGCACCCCCTACAGCCCATGCTGACATAAGGGATGTGGTGGAACCCTTTACGGACTTCCGGACCCCTCCGAAATCATCCGAAACCTTCTAGAAGCTTCTCAATATAATACTAGAAAAGATCAAATTTTTTTCGGAACTCCGATAACAACTTTCCATATATGAATCTTTAGCTCCGAACTATTATGGAGCTCCTCATGACATTCCGGATCCCATCCAAGACTCTGACCTTCGGACTTTCTGCTATTAATATCTCAATACTACCCTAGCGCTACAGAACGTTAAGCGTGCGACTCTACGAGTTCGAGAATCATGTAGACATGACCGAGACTCCTTTCCGGTCAATAACCAATAGCGGGACCTGGATGCCTGATGAGGACATTAGTACCGTTGTTACACCCACAACCCCTACTGCTACATATACTGGACCAATTACTAGAGCTCGCGCACGCCAATTAAATTATCATGTACTTTCGTTTCGTAGTAATGATTCTAATGTTCATGAGAATATGCTGCTGCCTAAATTGGTACATTTGTTTTGCTTACAAATGGAGGGCCTGGCATGGATAAGAGGGATGAACATTGGAGCAAGAGCAAGCATGGAGAGGATGGCATGCACAAGGGGAACAAGAACGGAGTTACAAGTGATGCTTTTAGGACTTTGAAGCCACCATAATGAGTGCATGAAGCCTTGGACGAAGTATACAAGGTGCCACTTCATAAATTTTGTGCAGAGGCTATTCTAGGTGCTGCATCACCTTATTATCGGGCCAGGCCCATGTAATTTTGAAATACTTAAGTACATGCTGTTTTTAGAGTCCATATGCATAGGGAAACAAGAGTTAGGGTTGGTTTCGGACCCCTCTTCCAAGGGCCACAAAATTCCCCCTCTTCCTCCATATATACAACCCTTAGGGCATCGTTTATACTTTGGGTTTTGTTTAGATTAAAAGTTCGCCATAGCTGCAAATTTGCTTACTTCGTTTGTGTTCAACGACCAGACAAATGCGTCACAGAACCCCACCTTCATTAATAAAGCTTTCCTCTTATATTCGCAATATCCAGATTGCAATATCAGTTTCTTGCTTGTTCTTTGTTTGCTCGCAGGAAACAAACCCTCGTGGTTAGGTTGATCATGCTCCGGCGTGGTCAATAACCCTTCGGAAGTTGGTTTAGCGATTGCTAAGGCGCGATGTCTCGCATGCGTAGTCGGATTGTCAAGGTCGACTCCCACAGAAAACGATAGCCACCATCTCGTCAAAACATGGGACACCTTCGCCTCTATCAAGCGGTATCGGATTTTCAGGTTGCTCGGTGAGATTTTATAGTTTTTCGTAGTGTAGATCGAGTTTGTTCTTCATACCAATAGTCCACGAAAAAGCCAAAAAAATAGGGTTAGTTCATCCTATCCGAAGCAATCTGAGCCTTTGCATATTCTTTTTAGAGTTTTTGCTTTGTTGAATTTGCGGTTGCATCGTTGTGTCGAGTTGCTGGTCTTAGCGTCTAGTCCTTTAGAGTTTCGAGTTCTGTTCACAGTTTATCACGCCGCCGCCGCACCACCTTCATCACTGCCATATACCACCACCCCACCGTATACATCGCTGCTGCCATATTCCACCACCCCACCATATACATCGCCGCTGCCATATACCACCACCCCACCATATACATCGCCGCTACCATATAGAACCACCAATCCGAGTCCACATATACCACCACCATATATCACCATCGCGCCAATTAGAGTCCACCTCCAACACAGATTCACCACCAGTCCGTGCTCTAATGCCCATCATATACCATCATCACCATTCCGAGTTCCACCAGATTCATCTCCGCCATCAGTCCTAGTCCGAGTCCAGTATTTGTTCCTTTATTTTTGAGTTCCAGATCACGCGATACTACGAGTCGTGACCAAGTCGGACTCCCCAACTTTCGGGTCACCCATAGAAGAAAAATAGTTCCAGTTAAAAAAAATAAGTCTGGAAAATTCGGGCTAGGCAGTTTTTAGATCATTTGTAGACTTCTTCGAAAATTTTTTGTTGCGGAGCAAAAAACAGAGGACAAAAAAGTGCAAAAAAAGTGAAAAAAAGAAAAAAAATCAGAGTGTGCTCCTCCCTTGTTTATGTGTAGCGCCGTGATTTTGTTAGTGTTCTAGGCTCACGTCTCTAGTATGGTCTAGCCTAGGACCAGCACAGTACCGTCGTTGAGCGTTTCTTCAACTCTACATCTCTGAATTGATTATTGCTGACCTTTTTTGCTACCATATTATAAGCCTTCCCAGTTCCACATATATCCAAGCTTTGAGAGTTTTGACCACAACGGTTGCCGATCACCACCTGCTGTTGGGTAAGAAATGGTAAGAATTTGAGATTTTCTTGACGGATTTGTGACACCACACCACCACCATTTTCTAGTAGTCTGTAGGATCATATTCTTGTGTGTTTCTATTGCTGCTAACCATGGCAGGACCACAAGCCGACTAGATTGACTGGGAGAACATGAGGAACAAGGAGTTACATGATAAATTTCAGCAAATGATGAGTGGCCAGGTGGGGATGTGCTAAACAGATTTGAAGAGGCCATGGAGAAGATAGATGGCATCGAGAAGTTGTTCGAGACAAAGCTGGATAACAAGTTTAATGAATTGCTCACGCGTCTTCCCCAACCACCACTGGCTGCACCTGTCGCACCTCTGAAACGACAACAACAACACCCCCTTCCGAATCAGTTCGGACGAGCAAAGCGTGTCCCTATTGAGGATGGCCAAACTTCTGGTGCTGCTGTACCTACTGTTGATGCTTCTTTGGCTCCTGCTACTACTGCTGCTGGTGCCAAGGAGGATGATGATTATGCGGGCAATTACGAGGACGAGGTTGATCAAAATCAAAACTACGTGCAACAACCAGCACCAGGCCGCCCACATGCATATAATCGCAATGGTAGGGCTGCACTACCAGCTTAGGTACGAGATGATGACCATCTTCCTAAACTGAAATTGAATATTCCACCATTTGAGGGTAGATATGTTCCTGATATATATCTTACTTGGGAGTTAGAAACAGAACAACGTTTACATGTTTACAATATCCCGAGGAGAGACGTGTTGTTGCTGCTGTTTATGCTTTCACTAGTTTTGCATCTGTATGGTGGTCTGAACATTATAGGTTATGTCCTATTCCAGCTACTTGGGCTGCTTTGAAAACTGCTATGTGTACTCTTTGGGTTCCACCTTATTATCAACATGAATTATTTCAAAAATTGCAGCATTTAAGACAAGGAAAAAATTCTGTAGAAGAATATTATCAGGAATTACAAACTGACATGATTCGATGTGGTATTGTTGAGAATAATGAAGCTATGCTTGCATGTTTTATGGGTGGATTAAATAAAGAGATTCAGACCATTCTAGAGTATATGGAGTATAATAATGTCACTCGTTTATTCCATCTTGCTTGCAAAGCTGAACATTAAGTGCAGGATCGACATGCAGTGGCGCAAACTAACTTTTCTACAGGTCGACCTTCATCATGGACACCGCATGCATCGTCTACTTCCACTGCACTAGCACCTCCATCAGCGGCCACCTCCAGCTGTGATACAAGAAAGCACACACAACCACCACTATCTGCCAAGAGCATACCTGCCGGGCCTGCAAAGAGCTCTTCTTCTTCCATGGCATCAACAGGGCACACAAGTGATATTATTTGTTGTCGTTGTAAGGGAAGAGGACATTTTGCGAGAGAATGCAAATCTCAGCGTGTGATGATTGCTACTGAGGATGGTGGGTATGAGTCCGCTAGTGACTATGATGAGGAGAATTTGGCTCTTATTACACGTGAAGAACACAGTGGAGATGATTCTGAACATGAGACGCAATACATGGCTCCTGAAGATGCTGACCGGTATGAATGTTTAGTTTCTCAACGTGTTTTGAGTGTGCAGGTCACACAAGCTGAGCAAAATTAGATGCATAATTTGTTCCATACAAAGGGAGTTGTGAAGGAACGTTCTGTTTGCGTCATCATAGATGGAGGGAGCTGCAACAACTTGGCTAGCATGGAGATGGTGGAGAAGCTATCTCTCACCACAATACCACATCCACATCCTTATTATATCCAATGGTTCAATAATAGCGGCAAGGTTAAGGTAACACGTACTGTTCGTGTGCATTTTAGTATCTCTACATATGCTGATTATGTTGATTGTGATGTGGTACCCATGCAAGCATGTTCCTTATTACTTGGTAGACCATGGAAATTTTATAAAAAATATGTACACCATGGTAGAAACAATTAGTATACTCTTGTTCATAAGGATAAACATATTACTTTGCTTCCTATGACTCCTGATTCCATTTTGAAAGATGATATTAATAGAGCTAATAAAGCTAAACAGGAGCAAAACAAGAGTGAAAATCAGATTGTGGAAAAAGAATTTGAGAAACAAATGAAGCCTAATAATAAGCCATCTAGTGTTGCTTCTCAAATTAAATTGAAAAGTGCATGTTTACTTGCCACCAAATCTGATATTGATGATCTAGATTTCAACAAATCTGTTTGCTATGCTTTTGCGTGCAAAGAGGCATTATTTTCATTCGAGGATGTGCCTTCCTCTTTGCCTCCTGCTGTTACTAACATTTTGCAGGAGTTCACTGACATCTTTGCACAAGACGTGCCACCGGGATTACCACCTATTCGAGGGATTGAGCATCAGATTGACTTAATTCCCGGTGCATCATTACCCAACTGTGCACCATACCGTACCAATCAATAGGAGACGAAGGAGATTATGCGTTAAGTACAGGAGTTGCTCGACAAAGGTTATATACGCGAATCCCTTAGTCCTTGTGCTGTTCCTATCATTTTAGTGCCGAAAAGGATGGTACGTCGCGGATGTGCGTTGATTGTAGAGGCATTAATAATATTACTATTCGTTATCATCATCCTATTCCTAGGCTAGATGATATGCTTGATGAATTAAGTGGCTCTACAATATTCTCCAAAGTTGATTTGTGTAGTGGATACCATCAAATTCATATGAAATTGGGAGATGAATGGAAAACAACATTTAAAACTATGTTTAGATTATATGAGTGGTTAGTCATGCCTTTTGGGTTAACTAATGCACCTAGTACTTTCATGAGATTAATGAATGAAGTTTTATGTGCTTTCATTGGACGATTTGTGGTAGTCTATTTTGATCATATACTGATTTATAGCAAATCTTTGGAGGAACATTTGGAACATTTACGTGATGTTTTTATTGCTCTACGTGATGCACGTTTGTTTGGTAACCTTGGGAAGTGCACCTTTTGCATCGACCGAGTATCTTTTCTTGGCTATGTTGTTACTCCATAGGGAATTGAAGTTGATAAAGCCAGGATTGAAGCTATTGAGAGTTAGCTGCAGCCCAAAACGGTCACACAAGTGAGGAGTTTCCTTGGCCTTGCTGGTTTCTATAGGCGTTTTGTGAGAGATTTCAGCACCATTGCTGCACCTCTCAACGAGCTTACAAAGAAGGATGTGCCTTTTGTTTGGGGTACCGCATAGGAAGAAGCCTTCACGGTATTGAAAGATAAGTTGACACATGCTCCTTGACTCCAACTTCTTGATTTTAATAAGACTTTTGAGCTTGAATGTGATGCTACTAGAATTGGATTAGGGGGTGTGTTATTACAAGATGGCAAACATGTTGCATTTTTTTCTGAAAAATTGAGTGGGCCTAGTCTGAATTATTCTACTTATGATAAAGAATTATATGCTCTTGTTCAGACTTTAGAGACATGGAAACATTATTTGCCAAAAGAATTTGTTATACATTTTGATCATGAATCCTTTAAACATATTAAAAGTCAAGCTAAACTGAATCGTACACATGCTTAATGGGTTGAATTCATTGAGACTTTCCCTTATGTCATTAAACACAAGAAGGGTCAAGAAAATGTTATTGCTAATGCATTGTCTCGTCGCTATACTATGCTTTCACAACTTGACTTCAAAATATTTGGTTTGGAGACCATAAAAGATCAATATGTGCATGATGCTGATTTTAAAGATGTAATGCAGAATTGTAAATAAGTAAGAACATGGAACAAGTTCATCGTTAATGATGGATTTGTGTTCCGTGCTAACAAGCTATGCATTCCAGCTAGCTCCGTTCGTCTTTTGTTGCTGCAGGAGGTGCATGGAGGAGGATTAATGGGACACTTTGGCGTGAAGAAGATGGAGGACGTACTTTCTACACATTTCTTTTGGCCAAAGATGAGATGGGATGTTGAGTGTTTTGTTGCTCGCTGCACTACATGTCAAAAAGCTAAGTCACGGCTCAATCCTCATGGTTTATATATGCCTTTGCCTGTACCTAGTGTTCCTTGGGAGGATATATCTATGGACTTTGTTTTAGGTTTACCTCAAACAAATACGGGGAGGGATAGCATATTTGTTGTCGTGGATAGATTCTCGAAAATGGCACACTTTATACCATGTCATAAAAGCGATGATGTTGTTAATGTTTTTGATTTGTTCTTTCATGAAATTATTTGCTCGCGTGGTGTGCCAAATACTATTGTTTCAGATCGTGATACTAAATTTCTTAGCCACTTTTGGAGATGTTTATGGGCTAAGTTGGGGACTAAACTGGTTTTTAGTACTACTTGTCACCCGCAAACGGATGGACAAACTGAAGTAGTCAATAGAACATTGTCTACTATCCTTAGGGCTGTTTTGAAGAATAATAAGAAAATGTGGGAAGAATGCTTGCCTCATATTGAATTTGCTTATAATCGTTCATTGCATTCTACTACTAAGATATGCCCTTTTGAAATTATGTATGGTTTTCTACCTCGTGCACCTATTGATTTGTTGCCTCTTCCATCTTTGGAGAAGGTTAATTTTGATGCTGAACAACGTGCCGAATTGTTCTTAAAAGTGCATGAGTTAACTAAGAAAACATTGAGCGTATGAATGCTAAATATAAACTTGCTGGAGATAAGGTGTAACATCCCAATTTTCAATTTGGATGTTATACCTAGGTCATCATATGCATATCATATTTTATTTGCATTTTGGTTGTGATCCTAGAAATCTTAAGCAACTCAAGGACCCAAGAGAGAGTTGGGGATTTCATAAATTTTCATATTTGAATTTTATCAAATTTGAAAAGGGATCATTTTGATTTTAATATTTTCTCTCCAATTATTTCCCATATTAAAAATAAAAGAGAGAACATAATATGACTTGTTCAAAAGGAAGGAATATTGGAGAAGAAAATTTAAAATCAAATTAAAAATTTTATATGGATTTTATTTGCTATTTTATTTGAAATTAGAAAAATATGCATTTTTAGGCCAAAAAATGTTCACCTTGTTCTAAATAATAGGTTTAGACGGTGGAAATTGTTTCTGACATTTTTATATTTTTTTTATATTTTATTAGGATTTTTATTCAGGTGGAATTTCTATTTTTTTAGAAAAAAATTCGGACCGACCGGGCCTAAACCCACCCGGCCCATCCAAGCCACCGTCGCCTTGCTCGCGTGCGGGAGCCGGACTCTCGCCGGAGTCCGGGTCGGCCTTGCCTCCGCGCCCCCTCGCGCAAGCCGAGGACCCCCTTGGGGCCTATTTAAAAGTCGCCACCCTGCCACCTCCTCTTCCAACTTGCCCCGCTGCAGCCACCGCTGCCCGTAGTCGCCTCGCCGCCGCCGAGCCGCTTGTGCCGCCGCCGGGCGCTGCTGCCCGCCGTCGCTCGCCACCGCTGCGTGCCGCCACCGCACGCCGCTTGCGCCGCCGCCCGCTAAAGCCACCCCGCCTGCGCCGTTCGCCGGAGCCGCCGTTGACCGCCACCACCCGCCGATTTTAGGTATAAAACCTAGATCCGTTTTTTTAGGTTTTGTCGGTTTTCTTTCAGTTCAACAACTTAGATCGGTTTTTTTTGAGTTCGCTAATTAGCAAGCGTTCACTCGAACGTCACTGTTAGCGAACGTATTCGCTCGTTTGTCCCTGATAGCGAACGTTCGTTCGATAGGTTTTTCTTTTTATTTTATTTCGGCCAGGGACATGTCCGCGATTATTTTTGTCACAGATCAGTCCCTGAACTTCAAACCCTCGCAACTTTCTGCTCGCTTGTCCAAATCCAGTGAAACCAACGCCAAAATCTTTGTCTTGTTCCCCTCTTTCCAGATAACCAACTTGAACATGGTTTTGACAATTTAAAATTTGGTTGCAAGCAGATTTAATTTAGAACTTCTTTTGATCGTAGTTTGAGTTTCGTAGCTCCAATTTGGTTCTTTCTTTTTTCAAATTGAAGCTCTACAGTTGAACTTTTAGTTTAGATCTTTTCTCTTGAGTTTTAATCTTGAATCTTATGCTTGATTGCTTATGTATGATGTTGTTTGTACACGATAGAGTTTCCGGAGTGCGAAGCGTGCTACTACGAGTCACTAGGGTTTTCAGATCGTCAGCAAGGCAAGTAACACTTTGATCATATCCCTTATTACCCAGTTTTTATGCATTAGTATCAATCCTCAAACATTGCATGAGTAGGATCTGTTTAACATGTGGGTTTCAGGAAGTAGTTGTTGAGGTAGTACCTATTGCCTTTTATTCAAACCTTGGGAGTTACTACGTTACGCTTATTATACTTTGCTACGCTATGCTCGTAGACGTGGTTTGGTTTGAGTGATTCATGACAGTTGTGAGTATTATTATGAACTAAGGGTTTTACTTAAGGTGGCTACTTTAACACACATCTGGGTGGATTGGTTTGTGGGCACCTGGGGAAATCCAGTGCTGTCCAAAGGAGAATCCTGGGGTATCCGTGTGATTTTTCCTATGGTTCGCCACCTAGGCTCAAAGGGATCATTATGTTATTCATGCTGTAAACTTCCATGTGCAGCCACAAGCCATTATGGGCTCTCGCATAGTTGAGTAATTTGTGGGAATCCTTTCCATGATGGGCTAGCAGATGTAGGAGATTGTAGGTGTACCAGCCTATCTATCGGTTCAGGGGACCTCTTCGGAAAGGCTGTGTCTCGGTCATCCGTTTCTCAAACATCATGCAGTGCAAGAAATACAACGGAGGAGATTGAGTCTTGTGGGAAAAAGTGTGCAAACCTCTGCAGAGTGTATAAACTAATCATGATTAGCCATGTCCCCAGTTATGGACATCTTGAGTATCTGGTGCTTGAATTACTATGTTGATCTCATCAGTTTACTTAATTATTTTGTTGGGTTATTAATTATTAATTTTGGGATTGAGATGGGGTTACCATTATCAATGTTTTCAACAAAATTTGTAGTTAAATAAAATATATTCCTTTGTTTTAGGGAAAAACTAGCTTTCTGCAAAAATAACCATAGAGCCTCCACCAGCCAAATTTTCATATAGTTATAGCTGTTGCATGTTCTTTGCTCTATAGTGTTATTTTGCCAGCATATTCCATGCGCTGACCTAGACAGGCTGCAACGTATTATGTTGTAGAGTTTTTAGACGAAGAGTAAGGCGCGCTAGGTCATTGTCATGCACTTAGCTATGCCGTTGGAGTTGATGGACTCATTCACCTTCGAAGCTTCCGTTGTTATCTTCATTAGATGGCCTTCATCCATATTATTGTAATACGTTCTCTCTTTGAGACATTCAATGTGATAAGTGTGTGATTGAACTCTGTTATAAATCCTCAAGTACTGTGTGTGTCAGCATTACCGATCCAGGGATGACACTTATACATAGAGATTCGACCGCCTGAGGTCGGATCGCTACAAGATGGTATAAGAGCCAGGTTGACTGTAGGACGCGACCACTAAGATGAACCATAGGACACTCTTCTCTACTCATTCCTGACTCTTCTTCACTTTCTACTCTATAGATGGCGGACCCAAGGAACAAGTTTTCTCAACCGTATGAAGACACCCCTTTTGGATGACACTTGAAGGAAGCCACTAGATACCTGAACATCGGAATAGCGAGCTTCACCGGGACCTACACCACCACTCTACCTAAAGAAGAGCGCTGGACAATTCGAGTACATGTTCCAGGAAGGACTTATACACCAGTTACTGAGCCCTGATATGTCTCCATCGTATCTACTTTTCCAAACACTTTTGACCTTGTTTTGGACTCTAACTTGCATGATTTGAATGGAACTAACCCGGACTGGCGCTGTTTTCAGCAAAATTGCCATGGTGTTATTTTTGTGCAGAAACAAAAGTTCTCGAAATGACCTAAAACTTCACGGAGAATATTTTTGGAATATATAAAAATACTGGCAAAAGCATCAACGTCAGGGGGCCCGCACCCTGTCCATGAGGGTGGGGGGCGTGGCCCCCCTATCTCATGGGCGCCCTAGGCTCCACTGACCTCAACTCCAACTCTATATATTCATGTTCGGGGAGAAAAAAATCAAAGAGAAGGATTCATCGTGTTTTACGATACGGAGCCACCGCCAAGCCCTAATCTTTCTCGGGAGGGCTGATCTAGAGTCCGTCCGGGGCTTCGGAGAAGGGAATCCGTCGTCATCGTCATCATCAACCTTCCTCCATCACCAATTTCATGGTGCTCACCGCCGTGCATGAGTAATTCCATCGTAGGCTTGCTGGACGGTGATGGGTTGGATGAGATTTATCATGTAATCGAGTTAGTTTCTTTAGGGTTTGATCCCTAGTATCCATTATGTTCTGAGATTGATGTTGCTATGACTTTGCTATGCTTAATGCTTGTCACTAGGGCCCGAGTGCCATGATTTCAGATCTGAACCTATTATGTTTTCATGAATATATGTGAGTTCTTGATCCTATTTTGCAAGTCAATAGTCACCTACTATGTGTTATGATCTGGTAACCCTGAATTGACAATAATCGGGACCACTCCTGGTGATGACCGTAGTTTGAGGAGTTCATGTATTCACTAAGTGTTAATGCTTTGTTCCGATACTCTATTAAAAGGATGCCTTAATATCCCTTAGTTTCCAATAGGACCCCGCTGCCACGGGAGGGTAGGACAAAAGATGTCATGCAAGTTCTTTTCCATAAGCACGTATGACTATATTCGGAATACATGCCTACATTACATTGATGAACATGAGCTAGTTTTGTGTCACCCTATGTTATAACTTTTGCATGAGGAATCGCATCCGACATAATTATCCATCACTGATCCATTGCCTACGAGCTTTTCACATAATTATCTTTGCTTAGTTACTTTTCCGTTGCCACTGTTACAATCACTACAAAACCAATACTATTACTTTTGCCACTGCTACCGTTACTTCCATATTACTTTGCTACTAATACTTTGCTGCAGATATTAAGTCTTTCAGGTGCGGTTGAATTGACAACTCAACTGTTAATTCTGAGAATATTCTTTGGCTCCCCTTGTGTCGAATCAATAAATTTGGGTTGAATACTCTACCCTCGAAAACTGTTGCGATCCCCTTTGTGGGTTATCAAGACTATTTTATGGCGCCGTTGCGGGGGAGCATAGCTCTATTCTTTGAGTCACTTGGGATTTATATCTGTTGATCACCATGAAGAACTTAAAAGATGAAAGAACCAAGATTTATCTCTCAACTATGAGGGGAGGTAAGAAACTGCCATCTAGCTCTACACTTGATTCACCTTCTGTTATGAGTAAACTTGCGACGCCTACACCTGCTATTCATTCTGATATGTCGCATGTTATCAATGATGCCACTTCTGCTTTGCATGATGCTTATGATGAGACTACTTCTATACTTGATAATACTGTGCCACTAGGTGAATTTCTTGATGAACAACTTGCTAGGGTTAGAGAGAATGAAATTATTGAAACTGATAATATTGATGAGAGTGATGATGAAGATTCTCCCCCTAGATATGAATTGCCTGTTGTGCCCGAAGGTTATGTTATGGATGAAGAAACTGCTAGAGACTTTTTAGTTTGCAATGATAGATATGATATTAAGAAACTGTTAGCTAAGCTGAAAGAAAAATCCTTGAATGCTAGAATGAAACATGACCCTGCTTTTTCTACTTCACCTATCTGTATTTCCGATAAGGATGATGATTTCTCCGTCGATCCTGAGTTAATTACTTTGGTTGAATCTGATCCTTTTTATGGCTATGAATCTGAAATTGTTGTGGCACATCTTAATAGATTAAATGATATAGCTACGCTGTTCCCTAATGATGAGAAAACTCGCTATTACTTTATCCTTAAGTTGTTTCCGTTCTCATTAAAGGGTGATGCTAAACATGGTTTAATTCTCTTGATCCTGGTTGTGTGCGTAGTTCCCAGGATATGATTTATTACTTCTCCGCTAAATATTTCCCCACTCATAAGAAACAAGCTACCTTAAGGAAAATATATAATTTTGTGTAAATTGAAGAAGAGAGTCTCCCACAAGCTTGGGGGAGGCTTCTCCAATTACTTAATGCTTTGCCTTATCATCCTCTCAAGAAAAATGAAATACTTGATATCTTTTATAATGGACTAACTGATGTTTCCAGAGACCACTTGGATAGTTGTTCTGGTTGTGTTTTCAGGGAAAGAACTATTGATCAAGCTAAATTGCAATTGAATAATATGTTGAGTAATGAAAATGATTGGACACTTCCTGAACCAACTCCTAAGCCAACTATGAAGAAAAGGGGTATTCTATTTCTCAGTCCTGAAGATATGCAAGAGGCAAAGAAATCTATGAAAGAAAAAGGTATTAAAGCTAAAGATGTTAAGAATTTACCACCTATTGAAGAAATACATGGTCTTGATAACCCAACACTGGTAGTAAAGGTAAATTCTCTCTATAGATTTTATGAAGGTGATATTCCTCGTTATAAGTCTGCTAGCCAATGCTTGTATGAGTTTGATGATTTTACTGTTAAACAAGAAAATTTCAATGCTTATGTTGGTAGACAATTGAAATGTAATGCTTATATGATTGAACACTTGAGTGATTATATATCTAGAGTTAAAGGTGAACTTAAACTTATTAGTAAACATGCTTCTATGGTTACCACTCAAGTAGAACAAGTACTTAAAGCTTAGAATGATTTGCTCAATGAATTAAATAATAAGAAAAATGATAATGCTGTTAGAGTTGTGACTAGAGGGGGTAAAATGACTCCAGAACCTTTGTATCCTGAGGGTCACCGTAAGAGAATTGAGCAAGATTCTCAGAGAACTAATGTTGATGCACCTAGTTCTTCTAAGAAGAAGAAAAAGAAAAACGATAGGACTTTGCATGCTTCTAGTGAACCTGTTGTTGACACACCTGAGAATCCCAATGATATTTCTATTTCTGATGCTGAAACACAATCTGGTAATGAACATGAACCTAGTGATAATATTAATGATGATGTTCATGTTGATGCTCAACCTAGCAATAACAATGATGTAGAGATTGAACCTGTTGATCATCTTGATAACCCACAACCAAAGAATCAACATTATGATAAGAGAGACTTCATTTCTAGGAAGCACGGTAAAGAAAGAGAACCATGGGTTCAGAAACCCATGCCTTTTCCTCCTAAACCATCCAAGAAAAAGGATGATGAGGATTTTGAGCGCTTTGCTCAAATGATTAGACCTATATTTTTGCGTATGTGTTTGACTGATATGCTTAAAATGAATCCTTATGCTAAGTATATGAAAGATATTGTTACTAATAAAAGAAAGATACCGAAAGCTGAAATTTCAGGAGTACCAACTATACCATGCTCCATTAAAAGAAACTATGTTAAAACTGCTTTATGTGATCTTGGAGCCGGTGTTAGTGTTATGCCTCACCCTTTATATCATAGACTTGATTTGAATAAGCTGACACCTACTGAAATATCTTTGCAAATGGCTGATAAATCAACGGCTATACCTGTCGGTATTTGTGAGGATGTGCCTGTTGTGGTTCCAAACGTTACTATTTTAACGGGCTTTATTATTCTTGATATTCCCGAGGACGATAGTATGTCTATTATTCTTGGTAGAACCTTTTTGAATACTGCAGGGGCCGTTATTCATTGCAACAAAGGCAATGTCACTTTTCATGTTAATGGTAATGAGCATATGGTACACTTTCCGAGGAAACAACCTCAAGTCCACAGTATCAATTCTATTGGAAAAACTTCAACATTTACTATTGGAGGTTTTTAATTTCCTCTTCCTACTGTCAAGAAGAAATATGATATTCTTATTGTTGGGGACATGCATATCCCCGTTGAGGTAACCTAGTGTTATTCGAAAATTCTCCGGTTTCATGCAATTTGGAAAGAGTTTGTTAACAAGACTTGATCAACCTTGTTAGTGGATTCCTTTTGATGAGCATGAGATGGATGAAGTTAGAAAGCACAACTCTCTGTACCCTCTTTTTACTTTCTGTTATTTAGATTAAATAAAGCAAAATTAGTATTTTGTGTCTGTTTTCAAAATTATCCTTACAATAAAAAATTCCCCGAAAATAAAAGTTCTCCAAATGTCCTAAAATTTTTATATGATTTTTTCTAGAATATTTAAGAATTATTGGCACTCAGAACACACCTGAGGGACCCACCACTTGGCCACAAGGGTCCAGGGCGCGCCCACCCCCTTGGGGCGCGCCCCCTACCTCGTGGACCCCACATGGGCCCCCTCCACTTATTCTTGCACCAACACACTTCGTCTTCCTCTAGAAAAAAATCCTTCCACAGCTCAAACCCGAGTTCTAGCTCATCTTGCTGCCATTTTCGATCTCCTTACTCAAAGCTCCAATCACAAAACTGCTTTGGGGGATTGTTATTCGGTATGTGACTCCTCCAATAGTCCAATTAGTTTTTGTTCTAGTGCTTTATTTATTGCAATTTTTTGCTGCTTAGGTGACCCTATTCTTGAGCTTGCATGTCAAATTTATGTGGTCAAAAGTAGTTTTAATGCATGATATGGTCTCGAGGCACTTGTGGGAGTAGTTGCTATCAATCTTGTTGAGTTTGATTCACTTTTATTTTGAGTCAGTAAAAATTTCAGAAATTTTGCAGAGAAAGAAAATTATGAAGAGATTGTTGAGGGGCTCTTCGAGCCGAAGCTCGAAGGATAAGCAAGGTGAAGAGAATAAGAAGCCCAAATATAATCTCCCCCGCACTGCGGAGGTTTGCCCGTGTGAATGGCCTTGTGATGAGTTCTTGAGAGAAGCCGAGATTTATGAAGATTTTTATTATTTGGCTGAGAATGCAGGCCTCATCGACTTCCTCCGCGATCAACGCGAGCATTATCTCCTCCTCACTAATATTTTCGTGCAAATTTTTTACTTTCATGCTAAGAAATCACCACCTTCAGTGGAATTTCATTTATATGATGAGGTTAAGGAGATGTCACTATATGAGTTTTGTCAGGTCTGTAAGATATGCTTTGCGGGCAGCATAGAGGAACCACATCGTAATGATGTGGAGGGATTTATTGACATGATTGCTGTAGGGAAATGAGGAAGGTTTCCGATGCAAAAATTACTAGCATACATTTTCCTGTTCTACGTTACTTTGCAATATTTGCTAGTAGATGCTTAATTGGTTGTGGGAACAGTGGAAATCTTAGTGCCCTGATATTGTTATTTTGTGCCATGCTTTGTTTCGTCATACCACTTTCAGTTTAGGCACTATTGTTGCTAAACGGTTAAATCTGAACCATACAAAGGGTCCCGTCTTTGGAGGCATCTTTGCCTCGCGCCTTGCTACACACTTTAACATACCTATTAGGCATTATGAGAAAGAGGAAAATTCGTTGCCTCCTATTTTTCTAGATTATAAGAGTATGGTAGCACATGATTTTATTGTTAAGGATAAGAAGAAGATGCTTAAATATAGATTGATATTTGATAAAAACTACTATGAGATTATTACCTTGCCTGCTCCCTCTTTGTTTAACATATTTTCATGCACGTACCTTGTTTTGCCGGAGGCCGTTCATGCATACTAGAGCCTGACATCATCTCCAGAGCCTGAGCCGGAGCCACCACTTGATCCTTACCGTCAGTCTGCTTATCAGTGGGATCCGGAGGAGATCGCCAACCAGTGGCGCCCAGAGGACACTCCTCCGTACACCGGAGAGGGCAGCTTTGAACCATGGCCATAGACCAACTTACGCCAAAAGCCTAAGCTTGGGGGAGTACGTATTTTTCACCGACATTACATTCATGTTCACACACTCATTCCAGTTGTTGGTTCTCATACTTTTTCATTGTATCATCCATGCTAGTTTATTTTCTTTTAAGCCTTCTTCTTGTGTGTTTGAAAAACCTTAAGAAAAACCAAAAAAATTAGTTGTAGTTTTTAGCTAGTTTACTTTCCATGCTTGTAGTAGTAGTAATTAAAAAGAAAACCCAAAAAGATTTCTCATTCTTCTTTTGCTTGTTGGGAGCTTTCCCGTGTAAATAGTTTTGTTTCTTTTCTTTTCTTTGGGGGTCGAGAGGAGAAGACCATGATGAAAATGTTGAGTGGCTCTCATATGCATTATTGTTGATATGACAAAGAGCCCATATTACCTTGTCTTCTCCCTTGTATTAAATGCTTGCAGCTTCCAGCTTAGTCCAATGCACGTGCACTATTATTATTATCCACACCATTCGGTTGTGCAAGTGAAAGGCAATAATGACGATATATGATGGACTGATTGAGATGAGAGAAGCTGATATGAACTCGATCTATCTTGTTTTTGTAAATATGATTAGTTCATCGTTCCTGATTCAGCCTATTATGAATGAAACATGTTTGCAATGACAATTAGAGATTATAGTTGCTCATGCCATGCTTACCTTGCGTGCCAACATGCTATTAAAATGGTTGTGATGTGGTATGATAGGGTGGTATCCTCCTTTGAACGATTCGAGTGGCTTGACTTGGCACATGTTCACGCATGTAGTTGAAACAAAATCAACATATCCTCCACGATATTTATGTTCATGGTGAATTATATCCTACTCATTCTTGCACTCAGTGTTGATTAATTTTAATGCATGTTCATGACTGTTGTCACTCTCTAGCTGGTCACTTCCCAGTCTGTTTCTAGCTTTCACCTATACTAAGCGGGAATACTGCTTGTGCATCCACTTCCATAAACCCCAAAAGTTATTCCATATGAGTCCACCATACCCGCCGTTCCAAGAAAATTTGTACATCCCAAACTCTAAACCTCCAAATGAAATTCTGTTTCGTATGCTCGAATAGCTCATGTATGAACTAGGGCTATCTATATCTTCCATGCTAGGCGGGTTATTCTCAAGAGGAGTGGACTCCGCTCCTCACTCACGAGAAAATGGCTGGTAACCGGGATGCCCAGTCCCATGCTTAAATGAGAATAATTGCAAACAAAACTCCCCCAGGATTGTTGTTAGTTGGAGGCACCCGTTGTTTCGGACAAGCCATGGATTGATGTTTGTTGGTGGTAGGGGGAGTATAAACTTTACCATTCTGTTTGGGAACCGCCTATAATGTGTGTAGCATGGAAGATATCGAGATGTCTCGGTTTTTATGTTGACAATGAAAGTATACCACTCAAAATATTATTTATCTCTATTTCAAAATCGAGCTCTGGCACCTCTACAAATCCCTGCTTCCCTCTACGAAGGGCCTATCTATTTACTTGTATGTTGAGTCACCATACTCTTATTAAAGAGCACCAGTTGGAGAGCACCACTGTCATGTGCATGCATTACTATTAGTTTACATTGAGTATGACTGTGACTGGATCTCTTTTACCATGAATTAAAATGTTTAGTTAGTCCTTGATCTTCAGAGGTGCTCTGCATTTATGTTTTGCGGTCTCAAAAAGGGCTAGCGAGATACCATGTTGTTATATCATATTATGATTGTTTTGAGAAAGTGTTGTCATCCGAGATTTATTATGATTGCTCGCTAGTTGATTATGCCATTGATATGAGTAAACATGAGACCTAAATGTTATTGTGAATATGGTTAGTTCATAATCTTTGCTGAAAACTTGAATGCTAGCTTTACATATTTACAACAACAAGATCAAACAAAGTTTGTAAAAGTTTTTCTTTATCACATTTAGTTTGTCAACTGAATTGCTTGAGGACAAGCAAAGGTTTAAGCTTGGGGGAGTTGATACGTCTCCATCGTATCTACTTTTCCAAACACTTTTGACCTTGTTTTGGACTCTAACTTGCATGATTTGAATGGAACTAACCCGGACTGATGCTATTTTTAGCAGAATTGCCATGGTGTTATTTTTATGCAAAAACAAAAGTTCTCGGAATGACCTGAAACTTTACGGAGAATATTTTTCGAATATATAAAAATACTAGCGAAAGAATCAACGTCAGGGGGCCCATACCCTGTCCACAAGGGTGGGGGGCGCGCCCCCTATCTCATGGGCCCCCTGAGGCTCCACCGACCTCAACTCCAACTCTATATATTGACGTTCGGGGAGAAAAAAAAATCAGAGAGAAGGATTCATCATGTTTTACGATACGAAGCCGCCGCCAAGCCCTAATCTCTCTCGGGAGGGCTGATCTGGAGTCCGTCCGGGGCTCCGGAGAGGGGAATCCGTTGCCATCGTCATCATGAACCTTCCTCCATCACCAATTTCATGATGCTCACCATCGTGCGTGAGTAATTCCATCGTAGGCATGTTGGACAGTGATGGGTTGGATGAGATATATCATGTAATCGAGTTAGTTTTGTTAGGGTTTGATCCCTGGTATCCATTATGTTCTGAGATTGATGTTGCTATGACTTTGCTATGCTTAATGCTTGTCACTAGGGACCGAGTGCCATGATTTAAGATCTGAACCTATTATGTTTTCATGAATATATGTGAGTTCTTGATCCTATTTTGCAAGTCAATAGTCACCTACTATGTGCTATGATCCGGTAACCCCGAAGTGACAATAATCGGGACCACTCCCGGTGATGACCATAGTTTGAGGAGTTCATGTATTCACTAAGTGTTAATGCTTTGTTCCGGTACTCTATTAAAAGGAGGCCTTAATATCCCTTAGTTTCTAATAGGACCCCGCTGCCACGGGAGGGTAGGACAAAAGATGTCATGGATGTTCTTTTCCATAAGCATGTATGACTATATTCGGAATACATGCCTACATTACATTGATGAACTGGAGCTAGTTCTGTGTCACCCTATGTTATAACTGTTGCATGAGGAATAGCATCCGACATAATTATCCATCACTGATCCATTTCCTACGAGCTTTTCACATATTGATCTTTGCTTAGTTACTTTTCCGTTGCCACTGTTACAATCACTACAAAACCAATACTATTACTTTTGCCACTGCTACCGTTACTTCCATATTACTTTTCTACTAAATACTTTGTTGCAGATATTAAGTCTTTTAGGTGCGGTTGAATTTAAAACTCAACTATTAATTCTTGAGAATATTCTTTGGCTCCCCTTGTGTCGAATCAATAAATTTGGGTTGAATACTCTACCCTCGAAAATTGTTGCGATCCCCTATACTTGTGGGTTATCAAGCCCATAGAGTTTTCCTTTGATGCACTAACCTGGAGTCTAGGAAAGAGCATGGCCGCTCACATCGCCATGGGACGCATCGGCGAAGTATACCACAAGGACCTTAAGGACACCATCTACCAGATATGTGGATGCCGAGATGAGCAATGGGAGATGATCTGCACCAGGAGGGACACGTCCATTGCAGCCTACATCCAGGAGTTAAACCAACACATTCGTCATCAGGAGAACCAGATGTGTGCCAGCATGATAGACTTGAAGAAGGTGATGACCAGGAACATGGAGCTAGAAGAGGAACTCAAGTCTACACGCGATGGATATAAACAGGAAATTGCAGTACTACTGGAAAAGAATGAAGACCTGATGAAGAAGCTAGGAGTATTCATGGGAGACCATGTGCCAGGAGAGGTCAACCAACCCAAGGACTACATCATCTTCGACGACACTGACTCCGACCCCGAGAGTGATGATGAATATGAAGATGAAGCTGGAGCAGATATCATGGAGTCTTCTTCCGATCAAAATTTCTAGTCGACCACCATATTATCAGTAGTATTCCCCCATGTATATAGTAGTAGTCTGAGTATTTTGTAACGGTATCTAGATTGATTGTATGCCCTTGTTTGAATTGAGTGGTGTGATATGAATGTGTTTGTCTCATGTGCATATGGGTAGTGATTTCTCTTTAAGCCTCACTCTATTCTAATCTCTCCCCTCTAAACCTATCAGATGCCTCCAAGACGTGACCCCGGATTTGTCTTTCCACCAGAGCTCACCCAGTTGATCCAGCAGCAGAATGCCTTGATGCAGCTACTAGTCCAGAACCAAGGCAACAACAACAACAATAACAATCCACCGCCACCACCTCTAGTTGACAACTTAGCCCGTTTTCTAAGGTTGAACCCGTCGGTGTTTTCTAGTAGCACCGTGCCGATTGTTGCTGATGACTTGATCCGCAAGATTGGAAGGGAGCTGACCACCGCAGGTTGCAGAGATGCTGAGAAGGTGCGCTTTGCCGCACATCAATTGGATGGACCCGCAGCCTCATGGTGGGAGAATTACACAGCCACTTTTCCCATAGCCAATGTCGCATGGAATCAGTTTTAGCAAGCTTTCCGCACATCCCATGTCTCTACGGGAGCAATGAATATGAAGAAGCGTGAGTTTCGCAACTTACGCCAGGGAAATCGTACTGTGGGGCAGTACATGGATGAGTTTAGCAAGTTAGCTCACTATGCCCCAGATGATGTGGCCACATATGCCGCGAAGCAGGAGAAGTTTATGGAAGGGATGAATGATGAGATGAGTATGCAGTTGATGGTGGCAACATTTACTGACTACCAGGAGTTGGTAGACATGGCTCTTATGATTGAAAGCAAACAATAGCAGATATAGAGCCACAAAAGGAAGTATGGACAAGGGAAGTATAATTCTGGAGCTCAGCAGATGCCTCGCTTTACCCCTAACTCCGGAGGTTACACCCATACCATGGAGGCCATACTCACAATGGAGGAAGCTCACATAACCACAGTGGCCCTAAGAATGGAAACATGAATGGAGGAAGCAGCAGCTAGATCCGTCCCAATCCAGCAACAACCGCTAAGAAAGACGTGAGTCATGTCACCTATTACAAGTGCGGGAAGACTGGACACTATGCTAATGATTGTTCAGAATTGAAGAATGGCATGGAAATGGAAACTCTGGGAAGAAGACCAACCCTTTCACCAGAGGAAAATTGAACCACGTTAACGTGGAGGAGGTTGAAGAACAACCAGATGCAGTTATAGGTAAGTTTTTGATTAAGTCATTTACTGCAATAGTTCTTTTTGATACTGGTGCATCACATTCATACATATCAAGGGGATTTGTGGATAAATATAAGTTTCCCACCAACGTTCTTAAGACACCTATGTTAGTAAGCTCACCTGGAGCGGAGTATATGGCAAGCAGTGGATGTTTTCAGATGCCATTGACCATATGTAGGCATGTTTTCCCTTCAGACCTGATAATATTGGAGTTGCAAGGATTGGATGTGATATTAGGCATGGATTGGCTATCCATGTATGGAGGAAATATCGATTGTGCTAGTAAGTCAATTTTAATCACCACCCCGGAGGGAAAAAGGATCAAGTATGTGTCTAGGCATGCGCCAAGGAGGACCCAAGTAAATTCTCTCTCGGGAGTTGTTCAGGAAGAAGTGCATATAGTGAAGGATTACCCGGATGTATTTCCAGAGGAACTACCAGGCATGCCGCTAGATCGAGACATAGAGTTTTTGATAGACCTGTTTCCAGACACCGGACCTATATCGAAGAGACCGTATCGGATGCCTGCAGATGATCTGGAGGAAATTAAGAAGCATATTAAAGAGTTATTGGAGAAAGGATATATCCGACCAAGTTCATCACCGTGGGGAGCCCCAGTGCTCTTATTTGAGAAGAAGGATGGATCTTTGAGAATGGTTGTTGATTATCGGGCGTTGAATGAAGTGACGATCAAGAACAAGTACCCACTACCGATGATCAATGATCTGTTTGACCAATTGTAAGGAGCTAAAGTATTGTCCAAGATCGATATTCGATCAGGATACCACCAGTTGAAGATTCGAGAACAGGACATACCTAAGACAGCTTTTACCATAAGGTATGGGCTGTATGAGTACACGGTGATTTCATTTGGATTGACTAATGCCCTTGCCTATTTTATGAGTATGGTGAACAAGGTGTTCATGGAGTTTTTGGATAAGTTTCTTATGGTGTTCATTGATGATATTTTGGTGTACTCGGAGAATGAAGAGGAACACAAGGAACACTTGCGCTTAGTTCTCGAGAAGCTCAGGGAACACTAGCTGTATGCCAAGTTTAACAAGTATGAGTTTTGGTTAAAGGAAGTTGGATTTCTTGGACATGTTATATCAGGAGAAGGTATATCCGTAGACCCTACCAAGGTTCAGTCTGTCACTGAGTGGTTGGCACCCACATCAGTTGGAGAGATCCGATGTTTTCTAGGACTCGCAGGTTATTATCGAAGATTCATTGAGAATTTTTCCAAGATTGCGAAACCCATGACAATGTTGTTGAAGAAGGACACCAAGTTCAAATGGACCGAGGATTGTGAGGCCAGTTTTCAGGAGTTGAAGAAAGGTTTGGTTACAGCCCCAGTACTGATTCTTCCGGATATGCGAAAGGATTTCCAAATGTATTGGGACGCTTCTCACTTGGGACTTGGAGTGTACTTATGCAAGATGGAATAGTTGTTTCATATGCCTCCTGGCAGCTTCGACCTCATGAGTTGAATTATGCCACCCATGATTTGGAGTTAGCAGTCCTAGTGCATGCCCTCAAGACCTGGAGACATTTTCTGATTGGAAACCGTTGTGATGTGTACACGGATCACAAGATTTTGAAGTACATTTTCATGCAGAAGGAGTTGAATCTCAGGCAGAGGAGATGGTTGGAGCTCATAAAGGATTATGATATGAAATTGCATTATCATCCAGGCAAGGCCAATGTCATAGCAGACGCTTTGAGCCGCAAAAGTTATGCCAATACCCTGGTAAGCGGAGGATTACCGCAGGAGTTCGTTGACGATCTCAAGGAACTACGTTTGGAGATAGTTCCAAGAGGTTTTGTTGCAGCAATGGAGGTTCAGTCTACCTTATTGGGAAAGATTCGAGAAGCTCAGAAGGATGATAAGGAAATTGTGGAGATAAAGGAGAAGATGAGCAAAGGAAAAGCCAAAGGTTTTCATGAGGATGAGCACAAGACTTTATGGTTTGAGGATCGTGTATATGTGCCCAATAATGTAGAGATCAGGAAGTTAATACTTCAGGAAGCTCATGACTCGCCATAATCGATTCACCCCAGAAACACCAAGATGTATTTGGATTTGAAGGAACGTTTCTGGTGGACAGGTATGAAGAAGGATATTGCCGAGTATGTAGCAGTATGTGATGTATGTCAGAGAGTGAAGGCAGAACATCAGAAGCCAGGAGGATTATTACCGCCTATGCCGATACCCGATTGGAAGTGGGACAAACTTGGCATGGATTTCATCATGGATTACCCAGGACCAGATCAGGATATGTCTCAATCTGGGAAGTAGTTGATCGCTTGACCAAAGTGGCTCACTTTATCCTCGTGAAAACCACATATACAAGCGCGAAGTTGGCCAAGATATATATGACCAGGATCGTATGTCTGCATGGAGTTTCGAGGACTAGCGTTTCAGATAGAGGGACACAGTTTACCTCGAAGTTTTGGAATCAGCTGCACTAAAATTTGGGTACTAGGTTAGAGTTCAGTACAACCTTTCATCCGCAGACCGATGGACAGAGAGAGAGAGTGTCAATCAGATTCTGGAGGACATGTTGAGAGCTTGTGCGCTAGATTATGGATCTAGTTGGGATGATAATTTGCCCTACGCAGAGTTCTCATACAACAATAGCTATCAGGCTAGTTTGAAGATGACCCCTTTTGAAGCTTGGTACGGAAAAAGGTGCAGGACACCATTGATGTGGGATGAAGTTGGAGACTGTCAGTTGTTTGGACCAGATTTGATCAAAGAGTCTGAAGAGAAGGTTAAGTTGATTCGAGATAGACTGAAGGTTGGTCAATCCAGGTAGAAGAGTTATGCCGATACCAAACGCAAGGAGGTAGTCTATGAAATTGGAGACAGAGCATATCTTCGTGTGTCACCACTCCGAGGAGTTAAACGATTTGGAGTTAAGGGAAAGTTAGCCCCGAGATTTTTAGGACCTTACCGAGTTCTAGAACGTATGGGAGAAGTTGTGTACAAGTTGGAGTTACCCGAAGGATTGTCAGGAGTTCATGATGTGTTTCACGTTTCCTAGTTGAAGAAGTGCCATGCTGAGATGGCCGATATTCCTCTAAGAGATACAGTGCCCCTGGAAGCAATTCAGTTGGAGAGTGATCTGACCTACGAGGAGAAACTCATTAAGATTCTCGAGTTTGTCAGCCGAGTTACACACATCAAGGTTATCAAGTTTTGCAAAGTTCAGTGGAGCCATCATACCGAGGATGAAGCCACCCGGGAAAGAGAAGAAGACCTGCGGAAAGACCACCCGCACCTATTTTCTATCGAACCCGAATCTCGAGGGCGAGATTCATCTTAAGGGGGGTAGGTTTGTAACATCCCAATTTTCAATTTGGATGTTATACCTAGGTCATCATATGCATATCATATTTTATTTGCATTTTGGTTGTGATCCTAGAAATCTTAAGCAACTCAAGTACCCAAGGAGAGAGTTAGGGATTTCATAAATTTTCATATTTGAATTTTATCAAATTTAAAAAGGGGATCATTTTGATTTTAATATTTTCTCTCCAATTATTTCCAATATTAAAAATAAAAGAGAGAAGATAATATGACTTCTTCAAAAGAAAGGAATATTGGAGAAGAAAATTTAAAATCAAATTTAAAATTTTATATGGATTTTATTTGCTATTTTATTTGAAATTAGAAAAATATGCATTTTTGAAAATTGCATTTTAGGCCAGAAAAATATTCACCTTGTTCTAAATAATAGGTTTAGAGAGTGAAAATTGTTTCTCGCATTTTTAGATATTATTTTAATATTTTATTAGGATTTTTATTTGGGCGGAATTTTTTTTAAATTTTTTTCGGACCGACTGGGCCGAAACCTAGTCGGCCCATCCGAGCCACCGCCTCCTAGCTTGTGTGTGGGAGCCGGACTCTTGCTGGAGTCTGGGTCGGCCTCCCCTCTGCGCCCCCTCACGCAAGCCGAGGACCCCCTCGGGGCCTCTTTAAAAGCCGCCGCCCCACCGCCTCCTCTTCCACCTCGCCCCGCCGCAGCCACCGCTGCCCGCAGCCGCCTCGCCGCCGCCTGCCGCTACTGCCCGCCGCTGCTGCGTGCCGCCGCCGCCCACCGAAGCCGCCCCGCCCGCGCTGTTCTCCGGAGCCGCCGTTGACCGCCACCGCCCTCCAGTGTTTTCGCCGGTTTTAGGTATAAAACCAAGGTCGGTTTTTTAGGTTTTATCGTTTTTCTTTCGGTTCAACGGTTTAGATCGGTTTTTTGAGTTCTCTAATTAGCAAGCGTTCACTCGAATGTCACTATTAGCGAACGTATTCGCTCGTTTGTCCCTGATAGCGAATGATCGTTCGATAGGTTTTTCTTTTTATTTTGTTTTCGCCCAGGGATCTATTCGCGATTATTTTTGTCACAGATCAGTCCCTGAACTTCAAACCCTCGCAAATTTCTGCTCGCTTGTCCAAATCCAGTGAAACCAACGAAAAATCTTCATCTTAATCACCTCTTCCCAGATAACCAACTTGAACATGGTTTTGAGAATTTAAAATTTGGTTGCAAGCAGATTTAAATTAGAACTTCTTTTGATCGTAGTTTGAGTTTTGTAGCCCCGATTTGGCTGTTTCTTTTTGCAAATCGAAGCTCTACAGTTGAACTTCTATTTTGGATCTTTTATCTTGAGTTTTACCATTGCATCTTATGCTTGATTGCTTATGTATGCTATTGTTTGTAGACGATAGAGTTTTCGGAGTGCGAAGCGTGGTACTACGAGTCACTAGGGTTTTCAGATCGTCAGCAAGGCAAGTAACACTTTGATCATATCCCTTATTACCCAGTTTTTATGCATTAGTCTCAATCCTCAAACATTGCATGAGTAGGATCTATTTAACATGTGGGTTTCGGGAAGTAGTTGTCGAGGTAGTACCTATTGCCTTTTATTCAAACCTTGGGAGTTACTACGTTACTCTTATTATACTTTGCTACGCTATGCTCGTAGATGTGGTTTGGTTTGAGTGATTTATGACAGTTGTGAGTATTATTATGAACTAAGGGTTTTACTTAAGGTGGCTACTTTAACACACATCTGGGTGGATTGGTTTGTGGGCACCTGGGGAATCCAGTGCTGTCCAAAGGAGAATCCTGGGGTATCCATGTGATTTTTCCTATGGTTCGCCACCCAGGCTCAAAGGGACCATTATGTTATTCATGCTGGAAACTTCCGTGTGCAGCCATATGCCATTATGGGATCTGGCATAGTTGAGTAAGTTCTGGGAATCCTTTCCATGATGGGGTAGCAGATGTAGGGGATTGTAGGTGTACCGGCTTATCTATCGGTTAAGGGGACCTCTTCGAAAAGACTGTGTCTTGGTCATCCGTTTCTCAAACATCATGTAATGCGAGAAATACAATGGAGGAGATTGAGTCTTGTGGGGAAAAGTGTGCAAACCTCTGCAGAGTGTATAAACAAATCATGATTAGCCGTGTCCCCGGTTATGGACATCTTGAGTATCTGGTGCTTGAATTACTATGTTGATCTCATCACTTTACTTAATTAATTTGTTGGGTTATTAATTATTAATTTTGGGATTGAGATGGGGTTACCATTCTCAAAGTTTACCAAACATTCAAGTTAAATAAAATATATTCCTTTGTTGTAGGGAAAACTAGCTTTCTGCAAAAATAACCATAGAGCCTCCACCTGCCAAATTTGCATATAGTTATAGTTGTTGCATGTTCTTTGCTCTATAGTGTTATTTTGCCAGCATATTCCATGTGCTGACCTACACAGGCTACAATGTATTATGTTACAGAGTTTTTAGACGAAGAGTAAGGTGCGCTAGTGTAACGCCCTCGATGCGGCTATATCTCCCATGTGTCGAAGCACGACTTAGAGGCATAACCGCATTGAAAGCAATGTCGCAAGTGAGGTAATCTTCACACAACCCATGTAATACATAAGGGAAAAAGAAGACTTACAATCGCCACTTCACACAATTACATGAATAAAGCATTACATCAACCAAATACAATCAAGGCCCGACTACGGAGCCAAACTAAAAGAAGACTACCCCAAAAGCTACACAGATCCCCGATTGACCCCAACTGGGCTCCACTACTGATCCACTAGAACGAAACAACACAAAGGACAAGATCTTCATCGATCTCCTCCTTGAGCTCGGTAACATCGGCACCTGCAAACTGGTTTTGGAAGTATCTGTGAGTCACGAGGACTCAGCAATCTCGCACCCTCACGATCAAGACTATTTAAGCTTATAGGAAGGGTAAAAGGTATGATGTGGAGCTGCAGCAAGCGACTAGCATATATGGTAGCTAACATACGCAAATGAGAGCGAGAAGAGAAGGCAAAAGCACGGTCGATAAACTATGATCAGGAAGTGATCCAAGTCTACTTACGTCAAGCATTACTCCAACACCGTGTTCACTTCCCGGACCCTGCTGAGAAGAGACCATCACGGTAACACACGTGGTTGATGTATTTTAATTAAGGTCAACTTTAGGTTTTCTACAACCGTACATTAACAAATTCCCATCTTCCCATAACCGCGGGCACGGCTTTCGAAAGTTCAAATCCCTGCAGGGGAGTCCCAACATAGCCCATGACAAGCTCTCACGGTCAACGAAGGATATACCTTCTCCCGAGACATTCCGATCAAACTCAGTATCCTGGTTCTACAAGACAACTTCGACAAGTTAAAACAAATCCAGGAACACCGCCCGAATGTGCCGACAAATCCTGATAGGAGCTGCACATATCTCGTTCTCAGGGCACACTCAGATTGTCTAAACTTCTGGTAGGCCAGCCCAGAGTTGCCCCTGGTGGCCACCGGCGGCTGACGAGGTGGACCAACACTTAGAGGAGCACTGGCCCGGGGGTTTTTAAATAAGATGACCCTCGAGTCCGCGGAGCCAGAGGGAAAAAAAGTGTAACACCCTCGATGCGACTATATCTCCCACGTGTCGAGGCACGACTTAGAGACATAATCGCATTGAAGGCATATGTCGCAAGTGAGGTAATCTTCACACAACCCATGTAATATAATAAGGGAAAGAGATACATATATGGCTTACAATCGCCACTTCACACAATTACATGAATAAAGCATTACATCATCCAAATACAATCAAGGTCCGACTACGGAACCAAAATAAAAGAAGAACCCCAAAAGCGACACGGTCCCCGATCGACCCCAACTGGGCTCCACTACTGATCAACTAGAACGAAACAACAAAAAGGACAAGATCTTCATCGAGCTCCTCCTGAGCTTGGTTGCGTCATCTGCACGGTCTCATCGGCACCTGCAAGCTGGTTTTGGAAGTATCTGTGAGCCACGGGGACTCACCAATCTCGCACCCTCGCGATCAAGACTATTTAAGCTTATGGGTAAGTTAAAAGGTATGAGGTGGAGTTGCAGCAAGGGACTAGCATATATGGTGGCTAACATACGCAAATGAGAGCGAGAAGAGAAGGCAAAGCACGGTCGATAGAAGTATGATCAAGAAGTGATCCTATAGCAACCTACGTCAAGCATAACTCCAACAACCGTGTTCACTTCCCGGACCCCACCGAAAAGAGACCATCATGGTTACACACGCGGTTGATTCATTTTAATTAAGGTCGACTTTAGGTTTTCTACAACCGGACGTTAACAAATTCCCATCTGCCCATAACCGCGGGCATGACTTTTGAAAGTTCAAAACCCTGCAGGGGTGTCCCAACTTAGCCATCACAAGCTCTCACGGTCAACGAGGGAATAGACCTCCTCCCGAGACATTCCGATCAAACTCGGTGTCCTGGTACAACAAGACATTTCGACAGGGTAAAACTAAACCAGCAACACCGCCCGATGCGCCGACATCCTGATGGGAGCTGCACATATCTCGTTCTCAGGGCAACACCGGATGAGACATCCTACGAGTAAAAGTAGCCCTCAAGTGTCCCCGAGGTGGCCCCGCAGTCTACTCAGTTCGGACTAACACTTAGACAAGCACTGGCCCGGGGGGGGGGTTAAAATAAGATGACCCTTGGGCTGGCCTAACCCAAGGGAAAAAGAGGCTAGGTGGCGAATGGTAAAATCAAGGGCATTGCTGGAAGAGCTTTACTTAAGGCAAACTGTCAAGGGGTTCCCATTATAGCTCAACCGCATAAGGGAAGCAAAATCCGGGAACCTAACTCCGATATGACGGAAACTAGGGCGGCAAGAGTGGAACGAAACACCAGGCATAAGGCCGAGCCTTTCACCCTTTACCAAGTATATAGATGCATTAATTAAATAAGATATATTGTGATATCCCAACGAGTAAACATGTTCCAACAAGGAACAACATCTCCATGTTCCAACAAGGAACAAACTTCAATCTTCACCTACAACTAACAACGCTATAAGAGGGGCTGAGCAAAGCGGTAACATAGCCAATCAACGGTTTGCTAGGACAAGGTGGGTTAGAGGCTTGGTTCAACAATATAGGAGGCATGATAAGCAAGTGGTAGGTATCGCAGCATAGGCATAGCAAAAGAGCGAGCAACTAAACAAAGCAAAGATAGTAGTGATTTCGAGGGTATGATCATCTTGCCTGAAATCCCGCAAGGAAGAAGAACGAGTCCATGAAGAAGACAAACGGACGAAGTCAAACAGATCCTCACAACATCAAGGAAGAAGAACGAGTCCATGAAGAAGACAAACGGACGTAGACGAACGGGTCCTCACAAACGCGACGTAACCGGAACCAACCCGAAGAAGCAAACACCGGAAAGAAGCACACAACATAGTAAACAACCAACACATGAACATGGTATGATATGCGAGATGCGGTATGCGATGCATATGCATGATTTGACAAGGAAATGCATGAACCTGGCCTCAACTTGGAAATCCAAGTGTGCCACTGGAAAGATGAGATGAAATCGCTTGAAAACGATATAAAGATCGCCGGAATCGGAGTTACGGTTTGGAAATGGCAAGCAATTCAAATATCACCGGTCTGCGATTTACAGCAAGTAGCCATCCTAAATGCAATGAGATGAACATGCTACCGCACCCAAACATGGCAACAAAATACATGGGAGGGATGCATACAAGATGCTTAACAAAAGTCTAGCACTGAGCTACGGCCAATTCATCCATTAACAGGTTCAAACAAGCATGGCAAAAATGCATATGGCAAACAGATTTCAGACTGTGAAATTAACACTAGCCTGGAATTTCAGATCAGATAGCACTCTTCGGAGCAACAAAACTACATGCTACTGGATCTGAACATGGAAAAGTAAAGCATGGCATGGAGCTACTCAAAGATCTTAAAAAAAATCCCTTAGTGACCTTGAGCCAAAAGGGATCAGAAAATACAATTGCAAGCATGTGAACATAGCAAAAACATAATCAGATCACAACTTAGTGAAAACTGGAGCATGCTGAAATATAAGTCAAGTAGGCATGTTTACGAGCTCGATGCACTCACTACGGTGCAAGTCATGGCAAGACAAGCATACACCCATCAAGAAGGCACAAAATGCAAGCTATACATGGCAAGAACAATAGCATAGTATGCACGGATCAACTACAACATCACCGGCAAAATTGCACACAAGTTGACAATCTGCCCAGATTCACAAAGTAGCAAAAGTAGAGCTCGATTGACTCAATCTAGGGTGCTCCATAATTGCAAACAAAGACATGGATGGATAGAGCACTACAATATTAACAAAACATCCTTACTGATCATCCTCAAAAGAGGCACGGATCACTAGGAAACAACATAAACATATGGCAATATGAGATAAACAGATCAAGGACTTAGTGGAAATGCTAAGTCCCTGAAATCAGAATTACCAACTGCACCACTTTGCAAGCTTGTGCTAGTCACCACACACATCACAAAAATACATGGGTTGCACCTCTAGAAAGATGGAAAAACCCTTAATAAAACATATGTAGAGCATCAAGGCACATCATGCACACAATAATCATGGCAAAAATGACAAAAAGCTAAACGGATTAGCAGATCTGACAATTATCTCAAGTAGCCCTCTTCTAACAGCATTTCGGGCATCAAGATGAACTCAAATGAAAATAATGCAATGGAATGAAATGATGTACTCTCTGAGATGGACATTCTGATATGCTATATGCATTAATCGGAGCTACGGATGCAAAGTTACGAGGCTATGAACAGGAGCACTTGGATCTGGAATTTCGGGGACTTAGTGAAAATATACCTCCGTAAAAAGTCAAACCGGGACGAAGACGTGCGGGACGAGCAGATCCGGGTCAGGCGCGGGCGCGTTTGGATGAAGGGACCGGTGGATCTCGTCCCGATCCACCGGACCTCGTCGGAGACGACGGAGATGGCCGGAGTCGGCGTGCGGTCGTCGGGACGTGGCTCTGGTAGAGGCAGGGCGGCGGCTTGACGGAGATGGGCGCTCGGGTCGCCGGATCGTGAGGAGGTCAACGGGCGGCGAGGTGCCGGAGCAACGGTGGCGAGGGAGCTCGGCTCCGGCGGCTGTCGGGACGGCGCAAGGCGGCGCCGGCGATGGTGGCCCGTGGCGAAGGCGGCGCACGACGCGGGCGGCGGCTCGAGCAAGCAGGCGGGGGGAGGCGAGAGCCCCGGCGGCGGCGGCGACCGACAGGCGGTGGCGGATCCGATCGAGCGGCGACGCGAGGAGATGGGCCCCGCAGGCCCGATCCGGGCCGCGTGGGCCGGCGGCGGGGCTGAGGAGAGAGAGGGAGCGGCTGGGCTGAGGTGGCGCGCCGCGGTTGGCCCGGAGCAGTGGCGCGGCTGATGTGGCGGCTGCCCATTGGGCGGGGTGAGGTGGAGGGCGAGCGGACATGTCCGGGCGCGGTGCGAAATTGTCCGGCGGCGCGCGGAGGAGGAGGAGGAGGTTAGGGTTCATCTGCGCGAAAATTCTGGGAGGGACACATATTTATAGGTAGAGGGAGCTAGGAGAGTCCAAATGAGGTGTGGTTTTCGGCCACGCGATCGCGATCGAACGACCAAGATGATGGAAGAGGTTTAGGTGGGTTTTGGGCCAAATTGGAAGGGTGTTGGGCTGCAACACACACGAGGCCTTTTCGGTCCCTCGGTTAACCGTTGGAGCATCAAACGAAGTCCAAATGGTATGAAACTTGACAGGCGGTCTACCGGTAGTAAACCAAGGCTGCTTGGCAAATCTCGGCCCAATCCGGAAATGTTTAAGCCCCACACATGAAAGAAAGGTAGAAATGACCACCGGAGGAGAATGGAGCGCTGGATTGCAAAACAGACAACGGGAAAAATGCTCGGATGCATGAGACGAACACGTATGCAAATGAAATGCACATGATGACATGATATGCAATGCATGACACGCAAGCAATGACAAGGCAACAACAGCGAATAACTGCACGACACCTGGCACATCGGTCTCGGGGCGTTACAACACTCCACCACTACGAGAGGATCTCGTCCCGAGATCTAGAATGGCACCAGAGGGAAAACGGAAGAGAAAAGAGAAAAGGTAAGACTAAGTTGCTTCTTTGACAAACGAGTGAGACCACGAACCTTGCGAGGTTGAACAAATTGAAAAGAATAAAACAACGGAGATTAACAAATTGGAAAACACTCCGTTAGGAAAGAGGAAACAAGGAAGAAACAAATTCGAACAGCACTCCGGTTGGAAAGATATGCGAGGCTTGATGAACTGAAAGAACTTGAGCAGCGGCACACACTCCGGTTAAGTGGATAAGCACGAAAAGAACAAGGTCCTGACAAGAACAAGAAGAAGGGTTGAAGAGAGCAACATCACAATGCCTCCGGAACGTAAGAATAGAAGATAGGGAAATAGAAGAATGGAGAAGAAAATGCCAACTTCTGCCATAAAAGAGCTTGAAAAGGTATCCTGAGGAGAAGGGTCGAACGGAGTTGTTGGAAACACAACAACGAAAAGATAAGCTTGAAGTGGGCTTATGGGAAACATCTCAAAGCCAAGAGGTGAAAATCTGCCACTAACAGAAAACGATAGATTGGATTGATAACAACAAGGAGATGAGAAACTTATTTCACCAGGAGGATAAATGAAGAACTTGGGTCATTTATAAGCACCATAATTAACAAGAATCCTTAGGGAAGGCTTTAGGTGAAATATAACCCAAGATAGCTCCAATGACGAGATTGATGGATTTAAAATATCCCAATCTTGACAACATGTGAATCATGAAAACATGAACTCAAATTATCAAGAATGACATAATACCACCTCCAATGATACGGTTGAACGAATAGCACTCTGGATTGCAAGATGAAGAAAAATAAAACTCCTCAAAACAAGACATGTGTTGAACACCATGTTTATTTGAGAGTATAGCTTGGCGGATCTTAACTTCGAGGGAAATCTTGAGGACAATTGAGGAATGAAAGAAATCCTTGATGAACCACCATGTAGAACCTTCATGAAGAACTCCGTTAAACAAAAGAATGATTAAACGGAAGGAAGGAGAAGTTGAAAAACACAAGGTGAATCCTTGCGATGATTTAAATGGAGCTTCGTGGTGATGAGGGTTTGGAGCTCCGGGAAAAGAAAAGATGAAACACGTGAAACCGAGAATTTGATGAACCTCCGGAATAAGGTATCAAGAATAACAATTATGTTATGCTCCTCGTTCACCAATTAAATTGATGACGAGCAAACGGATTGCATACAACTTATTCTCTTTGAAAAAGGACTAAGAGAGATATAGCTCAAACTTGAGAAGGTCTTCGACGAACCACCGGTAGAATTGAAAATGAACGTAGCAAAGGCACAATTCATCGGGAAGAATATGAAGAACGAATGAAGATACTTGAGGGTATTTAGATACAAGTGAACGAAGAGATCAAGAACTGCTTAGATAATATTTGAATGAAGCACCGGTAATATTTGGAGAACGAAAGCTGAAAGCTGAATATGAATGGTCCCGAAATGTTGGCCTTCGGAGAATCAAACTGAAAAGAATCTTGAATTTCTCCAGATAGGTGAAAAGAATTCTCACAATCGAAAACAATTATGAGAGGATGGTATCAAGCTTGAACTACGCATCTCTGAGAGAATGGTTAAGATTTTGAGGAAAAACTCTTCTTCGGTCTTCAAAATCCGAGAATGACGATGAGAAACACCACCAAGAATAGTTGAGGCACTCTAGAATAAAGAAGAATATAAAAGTTGAATCAACAATGAAATGAATTTGAAAGATCTTGGAGAAAGACATTTGACTAATGATAACACATTCTTACGTCAAACTTCGAAAAGAATTTTAAGGATATCTCCGGGAGAATTAGAAGAGTCAGGTAAGATCCTGGAAAAAGCCCTGTGGGTTAGGGCCCACTCAAAAGAAGCACCGTTGAACAATTTAAAAGAGAGGTTGCACCGGTTGAATTAAATGGCTTGAATGAGATAACATCCTCGAAAGAGCTTGAACGAAAGCAGAGTGGGAAAAATGAATCTTCGGGATATCTTGAGCACTCCAAAACAAATGAATGGCGAGAAATGAATGGTTATGAGGTGCACCGGTATGAGAAAGGTATTGAAAAGAGGCAAGGGTAAGATCAACAAAGCTTGACTTGGAACCACCGGAGAAGATAATAGAAACGAAGAATGATGAACTAGAAGCTCCGTTAAAATCTTCATGAGAATCACCGGGTAAGAACATTGACGGAAAAGAATGGAGAGACTTCGCAAGAATAAAAAAAGATACCTGATAAAGAAATCTTAGTCCTAGAGGAAAAAGGGGGGGGGGGGGGGGAAAAAACAAAGGCAACTTGGAGACGGATGAAACAAACACCGTTGAGAAGAAGTGATAATAGATCTTGCGAATGTTGAAATGAACGGATCCACTTGAGGAGAAGCACACCGGTTGAGAAGAGGATTGACATGGCAATCTTGATTATCATGAAGGATTGGTATTCACATCGGAGTATGGGAACACCATTTGGGAAAAGTATGGAATCAACATTTGACTTCGAAGCAACTCGAATACCACAACTCAAAACAAAAACAAAGGATTGGCTTGCGGAATAAGCCAGAACAAACATATGATAGAGATTTCGTCCGAAGTTTTTGTGGTGGGGCCTACACGGGCTCGATCGTACATCACCATCATGTACAAGGCAGTGCACATGACATACGAAGCGTCCCCGAGTCGGCATAGCCAAGGACTCTTTAAGACACAACGAGACCACTGTAAAACCAACCGTGAATAGGCGGACCACTAGACGTCGAACCCCAATTTCATATCATACATCTGTCGGAAAGATATCCTAAGAGCTACTTGAATTCCCACTTATAAACTCCCGAAACTTCCCGGTTATGCAATCTGGTGTTAGGGATAAAGGGGAAGCATAATATCTCACCCAAACTAACAAATCCTACATCCAGCTGTATCCATCCTTCAACACATAACCAAGAAACCTTCGGAAATCGTCTACCTCAACCTTCGAAAAGCATCCGTTATACGAGTTATGGCAATACTCCCGAACTCCCGCCCCAGTACTGGGTGGTGTTGAGGTTATCTTACCAACGAACTGCATAAAAGAGATTTTCGATATCGGCGTACTAAACTCAGGTATTCCAGAACTGCAACGATAAAATTGTGACGACAACACCTCGGAGCTCAACTCCCTGGGACACTTCCACAAAACCCCCGATAGGAGGCACCAAGACAATGTTCTCGTCACAAAACCATCAGAATGATTCCAAGATACCCGCGTGAACCTAAATTTTTTTTAGTGAAATTTGAGAAGAGAAGAGTCAAAACTCTACGTCAGGATGCCTTACCAAAGCGATGAGGAGACTGGGGAGTAAAAAGAATTCCTAAACTCTTCGATATATAATTCCTAAATCACTCAAAACATTTTTCTAGACACAACTCGGCCGCTAAAAACGATCAAGCAATGGGGCTCCTAAGGTCGGGGAAGGCTCTGATACCAACTTGTAACACCCTCGATGCGACTATATCTCCCACGTGTCGAGGCACGACTTAGAGACATAATCGCATTGAAGGCATATGTCGCAAGTGAGGTAATCTTCAGACAACCCATGTAATATAATAAGGGAAAGAGATACATATATGGCTTACAATCGCCACTTCACACAATTACATGAATAAAGCATTACATCATCCAAATACAATCAAGGTCCGACTACGGAACCAAAATAAAAGAAGAACCCCAAAAGCGACACGGTCCCCGATCGACCCCAACTGGGCTCCACTACTGATCAACTAGAACGAAACAACACAAAGGACAAGATCTTCATCGAGCTCCTCCTGAGCTTGGTTGCGTCATCTGCACGGTCTCATCGGCACCTGCAAGCTGGTTTTGGAAGTATCTGTGAGCCACGGGGACTCACCAATCTCGCACCCTCGCGATCAAGACTATT